>NC_138132.1:62596477-62666477 GCF_964188305.1 Podarcis bocagei | reverse complement strand
TGTGAACACAGAACGTAATTTAGCAGGCACTACCCACACATAATTTCCATTCATTTCAAGGTGGATCACAGTGGAGGAGCTTTGGTGAGGTTTAAAAACAATAACCTAATATGCAGGACTTACAAATTCTTAGGTGTCATTTATTATTGACTTATTAAGCAATCATTTTTAATTTCAGTTTCTATATTCTTATCTTATTGAACCCAGCTTATACCCATCCACGTACGAAATGCAAGAAAGCAACTGTTAAGCCCAACAATTAATAAAATAGTAATTTTAAGAAACCCAGACACCAAAGCTATTTTCCTTGCCCATCAAAATATATCACTGTATTGTCAGATGCTGCTTTAAATTACTTTTCATGTTGAATGTTGATGAGCAAACATTATTATTACAACCAGTACTTACAGAGATATAAGAAAAGCAGCATAAGCACATTTAAACATGCATAGCATGAGAAGACATTTGCCATTTCTGCCAATTCGATCAATATTTAAGGAATATCAAAGCCATCTCCCACAATCCTAAGTGAACTTCTACTATGGGTAGGGTTGCCATATTTTGAATAGCCAAAAATAGGACGCTATGACGGCCATTCAAAGCAAATAAATGCCGTTTGTTTCAAATTTTACCCCTGAAAAAGAGGACATGTCCTAGAAAAAGAGGACACATGACAACCCTATAGGCCACAGGAATGTCCAATGTCCATTTTGGGGCCTAATCTGGACCGCCAGTTGGTTTAACAACTTTGGTTGTCCCTCACGGCCCTTCACTTCATCAAATCTGGCCCTCTTTGAAAAAACGTTTGGACACCACTACATAGGGGGATGTGGGGGCAACCTCACTGCATGTGACTGTGAGGAAAGGCATCCCCATGGGGGTAAGGAGAGAGTGCAAATCTGCAAGTTTGGGTACACCTGGGCTCTTGTGCATGTAACTGAGTGTGTCTTATTCTTGGCCACAGACAAATATTTTTCAATGGGAATCAAGTGTAGAATTTTGCCTCCTGTTGCTGTATTGCCAATGATGCCACATTACAGCAAACGTTTCAGACCAGCTGCCCTCCAGATGTTTGGGACTACATCCCCCATCTGCCCTGGCTAGCATGGGAATTGTAGCCCTAAGCATCTGGAAAATACCAGGTCAGTGAAGGCTGCATTATAGAATAGTGTTAATCAGATTTTATCTGCACAGGTGCTAAACATTGGATGGTCATTTATTCACAGTGGCATATGAGCTACATCAGATGTTGGTTGGTTGGTGCATGAGAACTCCAAAACAGCAGACCAGTAACATGTGTTTGATGGTTTACTTGCTTGCTTACCTACTTATTGACATTTATATGCTACCCTTCAATGAAATTCTGAGTGTGGTTTACAGTAGAATACAATAAAAAATACATTTTATATAAAACAACTCTAAAACAGGAACTAAACAGGCAATACAAGCTGCAAAAAACAGCAGCAAGGCTTGTTGCTTTGCTTGGCAGGGAAATGATCAGAAGGTGGATGCCACACAATGCCTCTCTAGGGAAACCGCTCCAGGAATGGGTTGCAACCTCTGCGAAGGGCCATTCCTGAATAGCTACCCACCTGACCACAAATAGTGGAGGCTCTTGCAGAGTAAGGAGCAGAACAATAAATTGTTATGCCAAATATCTGTGACTGGTTTGAAGTGAGCTTTGATGGCTTATGCAAGGGTCACTCTATCTGCTCTGGAAGCTGCAGCCAGCAGAGGATGCAGCAACCAAACTGCTGATAGCAGCAGGTTACTGGTGGAGAGAGCTACACTGGTTGCGGATTTGCTACTGGGCCAAGTTCAAGGGTCTTTTATTATTTCACAGAGCCCTAAAGAATTTGACCCCAAAGTACCTTAAGGACCTCCCACAGGACACTTCTGGACTCAATGGCCCCATGGTTCAGTTAGCCATCACCGAGTCTTTAGTGTGACAGGCCATGCCCTGTGCCTTCTTTTAGACATCTTCTGAAAACTGCATTGTTTGGACAGACCTTTGCGATATTATTTTTCCCTCCTTTTTAACCAATCAGGATTTACTGATTTTATTTTAATCTTGTTTGCTATAGACTGCTTTGTCTATGAAAGTGCAGATGATAAACACTTAAACAAACAAACAAATAAATAAATTTGTAACAGCCACCTTGCTTTACATGATGTGGAGCATTTCCCGATCTTTCCTCCTTTGGCAAAAATGGAGAAAAGGGAGAGATGGAGACTGGAAATACTGAGGTTCACAGAAGGTGGCTACACATGCTATTATCAGTCCTCTATTTACTGATCTTCCAAGTATTGCAAGTGCTAATCCTTACTTTCTGCTTGCAAGAGAGTTTCTTATTGCTGATAAAATCTTCCTTGTACAGTTTTACACTTTAATATTGTTCCCTATACACCTGTGGGATAGGAAGGGAAACACAGGGAGGGAGGGAGGGAGGGAGGGAGGGAAGGAAGGAAGGAAGGAAGGAAGGAAGGAAGGAAGGAAGGAAGGAAGGAAGGGGCACATGACAATTATGAACTGTGAACATTAAAATAGGAGTAAGGAAGAACTTTAAAAGAACAATGCCATCAAGGCAGGGCCCTATTTCCTCTATTGTTCTGAGTAGGGATGGTGGGGAGGCAGAATCCTATTGCTGTAAAAATTGTAATCATGCAAAGCTATTTTGCAATACTTCCTCTCTCTCATTGCTGCCATACTTCGTGTATGCGTGCGCGCATGCAAACAAGACTGTCCAAATTGTTATGCACCATAATATGTATGGACAGATCTGTGAACCATTCTATCATTTCTGAAACTTGTTAGTGGCTGCAAAAACAGAAATAATGAGAAAATATTTAATACACAGGCTGGATTCGGAGAATGGGGTGGGGGATGGAAAGAAAAGACAAAGGCCTTTTGTGTTCTCTTGCCACGTATCAGCTAACAACATCCAATCTCCCTATGTTAAATATGATCAGAGTTTGGCCAAGAGGAATAATTCTTGAGTAAGGAAGGAAGGATTTGGTAGAGCAAAACAACAACCCCATGCAGCCGATTGCAGCTGGAAATGCAACCCTGTTGCTAATCAAGGTTTCTACATGTCAAGTTACCCTGTCATCAACTAATGCTTCTGGTGAGAACAATCAACGTTGTGTAAATGCCAACAAGAAAATCTGAGAATATTAATCTATAAAGCAGTCCAACAATAAAACATATCTTCTTTATTATTATTCAATTTGGTGCGTGGAAGTATTAAATTCTTTCTGGGTTACCGAGCAATGCAACATCAAATGTTGTGGACCCAAATGATGGAACTACTACAATTATTGTCATTCCCAAGCCCTGAATTTACCCAGAGCTGAATTTACCCAGTTGGGCATAATTTCTGTATTCATCAAGCAGGCGAGACCCTTTCCTGTTTCCCTGTTTCAAGATGACAGGGGATCTTTAATAGCAGGATGAAGGGGAGATGTTTTAGCCAGGCAGAGGAAAGGCAAGGGTGAGGAAAGCTAACCTAGCCACAATTACCTCTTCCACACAACTGATAAATGATGAGAGATCTTGATATCCTTTGTGTCTGGACACCCTGCTTGGGAAAGAAGTATGTCTTGTGTTAAAGTCGTAGCTGACTGACATAGTAAAAGAGGACTACAGCAATTGGTCGTAACGTCTTAAGGAAGGCCAACTCCTCCTTTGAGAACTGTGAGATTAAAATGTTTAAACTGTTCCACTTATCTCACAGTCAGCCCTGCTGTGGCTTTTCCCTGCAACACCAAGGCCCATCTGGGGAAACGGTGCTTGACAGGCAGAGGGAAACACACAGAATGGACAAATGGCATCATTATGAGCTGAACAACTGGTGGTTCTGCATGTTTAATGAAGAGGAGTCTTGTCAGCTGAACCTCTTGCAAACTTCCTTTTAGAAAGATGACATTTCACTCCCCTCGTGCAATATCCAAAACTTTTAGCTTTCTTGGTGCTAATTGAAATTGATCCAGTGCTATACGTTATATAAATCAGAGTATGTAGGAAAGCCACTAGAAAAGACATCTATCATCACGACTCGAGCCATTGGTCTACAGCTCACCATTGGCAAATTCTTCCTTTTTTGCACATACTTTATGTCACTACCATTGTCTGCAAGAACCCTTTCAGCAGAGTACAGATTTTAAACTAATCAGATCACTCATACCAACACTCGAAAGTTCCTACAGTCATGGCCAGGGATAGACAAATTTGTCAATTTCAGTTTCGCATTCCACCATGCCCATTTAAAGTTCAGCTCACCAAATTTCTACATAAGTTTGCAGTTCCTTTTTTTAAAAGGCCTCGTGAAAATTCATCTGCATTTCAGTGAACATTTATCCTAGCATACACATTTTTTGAGGCCATGATGCCTAATATACACATTTTCACAAGCAATTTTTCCTAATGCTATTCATTTTTGTATGAAATTTTCACTAATATATAAATTATTACTTTTTTGCAACCTCCCCTTGATATATACACTTTTGCACATACTTCTGGTTGTAAAACTCTGCAGCAAAATTCAGAGAAATAGGAATTTTGAAAGATAACTATTTCAGTTTTGAATATTGTTTCAGGAAGGGCTGCATGAAAATGTGAACTGAATTTCTGCCCAATCCTCTACTCACGATGACCAGTTCTTAAATCAAGCTGTGTGCTCCATGTTCCCCATATGCCCCAATGTCATGCAGCTATAGTATTGTATGAATGTATGAAATCACACTGGATACATGTATGATGTAGTTCAGGCTGAGCAGCCATGGCATGGGAAATTGCCAGATCACTGGCACAAAAACAGTGTAATGTGGGAAGCAAGAAACAGGGAGTTGTGATTATGATGTTCCTGTAATGCAAAGGTTAGTCAAGACTGCCCCAATAACTGGCCATATGCTACCACAGGAAGTTGTATGTTTCTATAATATCTCTAGAGACTGAATCAGTTTGTGGACTTATTAATAACAAGAGCAACCTGCAACACAATCTTGGAATGTGTTCCCATCTACTAAGACTGCTCTTGTTCAGAGCTCCAAAAACCTTAGGCCACATCCACAGAATACATTTAAAACACAATCATCCCACTTTATTGGTCATGGCTTCCCCCTCAAGAATCCTGGGAACTATCCTTTGCTAAGGGTGCTGAGAATTGTTAGGAGACCACTATTCAACTCACAGAGCTACTATTCATAGAACGAGTTAGCATTCAGTCCCTCTTCCCTTGGAATCCTGGGAATTGTAGCTCTGTGAGGGGAATGGGATCTCCTAACATCTCTCAGCACCCTGAGCAAAGAACAAGGATTTTGTTGGGGTGGAGCCATAACTGTTTAAATTTGTATGATACTGCTTTAAATATTGAGTACAGATGGGGCCCATGAGTGGCTAACCTTTTGGCCTCTAAATGTGGCGGGACTCCACCCTCCTTAACCCGACTCTCAGCCATGCTGGTTGAGCTGATGGCCGTTGAAGTCAAACAACATCTTGAGAGTTATGGACTTGCCCCACACTGCTTTAAACCTACTCTTTCTCTCATCCCCATCCCCAGCTTAACCGCCACCAGCATTCCAGAAGATCACAAGTTTCTGTCAGACCATTTTTGAGGTGACGTGTTTTAACCCCTTTAAAGTCAAGTCACAAGATATATGACAATTCCAGTTCCTTTGGAGTCTTACTTTTCTTCATGAGCAGAAACAGGGGTGCCGACTTGAATAAGGGAAAGAGGTAAACCCCACCCCACACAATCGATCACAATGGTGCTCACACACCATTTGAATGGCAATGCCCATCAACTTTTTGGGGGGCAGCCCCTTCAAATATTTTATGGGGGGGTCAAAGGGACCTCGGCCCTTTGGAGTTGGCTCCTATGTACAGAAACTAGGGGAACAATCCTGTGCACAAGAAGTTTGCATAAAGCAGGCTGCTATATGCTGAATGCCAGCCTATATGCTATATGTAGGACGCAGGTGGCACTGTGGTCTAAACCACTGTGCTTCTTAAGCTTGCTGATCAGAAGGTCAGCGGTTTGAATACCCACGACGGGGTGAGCTCCCATTGCTTGGTCCTAGCTCCTGCCAGCGTAGCAGTTCGAAAGCACGCCAGTGCAAGTAGATAAATAGGTACAGCTCCGACGGGAAGGTAAACAGCGTTTCTGTGCGCTGCTCTGGTTTCAGTGTTCTGTTGCACCAGAAGCAGCTTAGTCATGCTGGCCACATGACCCGGAAAAACTGTCTGCAGACAAACGCCGGCTCCCTTGACTTGGAAAGCGAGATGAGCGCCTCAACCCTAGAGTCATCTGCGGCTGGACTTAACTGTCAGGGGTCCTTTAACTTTAGCTAGGCTGCTATAAATTAAACTGGCATAAACTCATACCAAATCTAAACCCCATTCAGGAGCAGGGTGGCTGCAGCTGCCCTGCCTAAGCCTAGCAGAGGAGAAACAAGCCTCTAAAATAGTGTTGCCAAGTCACATGACTGACCTGAACAGGCTTAGGATCCAGCCTAACTCCCCCTCTTCTGGTCATGCCCCTTTGTGGGGGCTTATATCGTACTTGGCTCAGCTGGCGTATGCTTGGCTGAGCCAGGGTTGGGGAATCCAATCTGAGCTGAGAATTGAGATGGCTAAACTTGAGATCCACTGCACCTAAGCTTCTCACTGCAGCAGCTCTTGCCATAGGATTTCCCACTAACACATTTAAGTTGAAACTAGTCTAGAAGTAATCTTTATTTTTATTTTTCAAATGCGAGACTTAACTTAAATTCCAATTTGTATTATGAGAATCACTCCCCCCCCCCCACTATATACATGGTTAGAGTGCTGGACTACTAACCTACATTATAGGATTGTTGCGAGGATAAAATGGGGGGGGGGGGAGAACCATGCTTGAGCTTGTTGGAGGGAAAGGTGGGGTTTAAATGTAATTTCAAAAACAAATAACTATTTTTTCTCCTCTTTTTTTTCTCCCCTTCTTACCCACACTCTTTCGTTTCCCTTACCTTATTTTTTTTTTAATTAAAACTTTATATTTCTTTATTTTAAAAAATGTGATGGGACTGCCAATGCCACCTAACTTAGGTTTAGGTATAAGCCGGAAGGTGGTCTTAACCGGGCAACTGAAAGCCAATGGATCAGAACAATAGTTTAAAAAAATATAGGAGGGTTCATAACCCAATGCAAATTTCCCAGTGTAAGTTGCTAGGCCTGAGCCCACACTAGAAAAAAAAGATGTGGGCATCTAACCCTTTGAATTGGCAATCCATTTCTGCTCAAGGGCATGAGCATAAAAAAAAATTTAAAAAGAGAGGCAATTATGGGAGGGGGAGAAAGGGGAGGCGATTCAGTTTGGCAGGCTTAACCCTTGTAATCCTTTTCTAGTATTTCATGGGGAATTATATACCTGAATTATTCAGACTGGGAACATGGGCAGCAGATAACCTATGCGGCATAGACTTCCCATATGCATGTCAAGTTTTATTTGCAGCTGTTATAATAAAGTTGCAGTGGAAAGGTTATTTTTCTTAGAATTGTCTTATGCCATTTTCATAGTGAGTAATGACGATTGCCTAAATGAATAAAAGAATAAATTTCATTGTTACCACCTGCTCTTTTCTATCACAAGGAGGGGGGAGGGGGGTAATGCTGCAAAATTTGCAAATGATGCTACTCTGTGCTAAATTGTGTGGGATGTTTTATAAAGTGAATTAATATCCACTAGGGACTGAGCTGAGATCATCAAACTCATTTCACATAAGACAACAAATTGAATCTCTCCAGGGACTCAATACATGAAAAGCCAGTGCGCTATCAAGCGATCCAGCCTTCTCTTAGGTAGATTTCTTTAAGCAAAAATATTAGATATATTTTCAGGATTGCGCCTATTGTTTTGTTATTCACCACCTAATGAAATGCTACTTCTGTTTTCGCCAGATGGTAGTACATATAATTTTCAGGCCTCCGATTCACAGCATCATACAAACAAATTGTATGGCAAAACATTAGCAGCCTAGAAATCCCTGATTATTTCCCCCCCCAAACATCAAAACAACCCAGACTTTTATCTCACTAGTGCTGCTGAAGTGCAGTGTTTTTTACGTTTTAAACTACACATCTTTAAGGGGAATATCTGGAACGAATTTAGCTGATCCATTCACGATTTGATCGATTGTGTGTGTGTGTGTGTGCGTGCGTGCGCGCATGTACACACACATATATTTAAAGAAATCAAACATGAAGGACAATGAGCAAAAAAGAAAGCCCACAAACTGTACAATGCAAAATGTATTCTTAATACATTTTAACAATAACACATGCTGTGTTCATACAGTGGAATAACATCATCCATATGAATCCTAGGAATTTAGTATATCTGACAGTTTCTCTCAACCACCCATAACATTCTTTCCTGTCTCATTGTAGCTGGCAAAAGAGAATTCTATAATTGAGTGGTACAGAACATGTGCCCTCCCTGCTAGAAGATGACAGATGGATTATAAAAACTTCAAAGCAGAGCATTTGGAGCACCAGGGGAGAGATAGTGGGTATTTGAACTCTCAGTCTTTACCCAGGAGACAATGGCACTGTGACATGGTGCATATATCAAGGAATGGTGTAACTAGATAGACATAATCTTTCTTTTCAGTACGTATTTAACATTCTGTTACGAACAAGTTTCAGCCTAGCTAAAGTGCAACTCATCTTAATACTAATCATCGTAGCCTGAAAGGCTACATGTACCCCCCCCCTTTTTTCCAATTTTGGTTAAACTGTTCCTGCATAAAAGTGATTTTTAAAGGACACGGGCAACCTTTACCCAGTTATTTGGGATTGCTAATTTTCTTTTCTCCCCCCACCCCACCCCATCAAACTCATTGAAGTTAGATTGCATTTATATGAAGGCTGCTTTACATAATTGAACATGCCTGCTTTCTAATGGATCTGCATGACAACCTGGATGCAAAGAATAAAGCCACACATTGTAAAATCACGTGTTAGTTATCATATACAAGCATTATCATCTCCTCAGCTTTGCTCTTTTTTTTAATGAACAAGGAAACACCGGAATAAAAGAAACATGAGTGTTGCACAAATGCTTAATGTGGAGGCAAATGGACTGCATCTCCTAACTTCAAGTGGACTAGCACCAAGGTGCAGAAGCCAAGCACTGCTTCATGGCTTACGCTTTCCACATGTGTTGTATTCAACATAGCACTAAGTAACTTACTGCATAAATGAACTGACATCCACTTGCACAATAGAATTTCCCTCCACTCCCCTCACCCACAAATCTGCTCTGGGTTCCCCCACAAACCTCCAGAACAGATCTGGTAGCAGGTAGCACTGCTCCACATGCAGAAGTCATTTTGCTTGCACAATTATTTCTTTGAATACTGCCCAGAGTTTTTAGAGACTTACATCTATCTCCCAGTTAGACTCAGGATGATAAAGGATAGTGGCTAACTAACTGAGTTATGAATCAGGAAGCTCCCAGTTTAAATCATGCTTCTGCCATTAACACACTAGGTGGCTTTAAGCAAGCCATTCTTTGTAAGCCCAGACACAGTGAGGACGAGGCTGCCAGGGTCAGGGCCCAGGAAGCATAAAAAATGACATGACAACATCTTGGGATCAAAAGGGCCACAACTTTATTGATTACAGGTGTTAAGTATGCTTTGGTGTATATAGGCACTGGCTGTGCATCCTGAATCAACCAACCCAATTGTGGTCAGATTACTTAATCAAATAGGGTGACCCCTCCAGGGTGCCATTTGGTGATTCTATGGCCGACAGCCCCTGCCTAGGCATTCAGACAGAATCCTTCCCCCCTGAACCCCTTTACTGGGGTGCCCTGATAATTGATTTATGATACACTGGCTTTCAATACTAACAAACACAGAGAAGACCCAAGTGTTCATAACAACATTTATTACTGAACAATGTTTTAACATGCATTGAGTAATCTATGTTTATGAAACTGTAATATGGGAAGGAACCCTCAGACAAGACAATTAGGGCCAGTTTACATGTTATTGCCATATTGGCACCCATTTTAATTTACTCCATGTAGCAGTTGGATCATGAAAGTTATATCACACCACCACAAAGCCATTTTTATCCCAACACTTCCAATGAGGTGGAACTTGCATGGATCTTATGGTGAGTTTGTACAAATGATGGGGTTACAAAGTTGTAACAACTATGTGGAACAAACCCAGCAGAAGTCCAGTGCTTTAACAAGCTGCTTCATTTTAGTATCAGTAATTCAATCATCAGAAGATTTTACACTTTACTGTACAAATGCAGCAGGCTGCCCCTGTTGGTGGCGTTATCAATATAATTAAGGAAATAAAGCATGCAAGTAATTTGGAGGTGCGTTATTATGGGACTTTATAGTTGGAGAACTATAAAGGTACCATGCAACCATTTATGAACCATCCATGAGTAACAACTCAATGGAAAACACCCACGTAGTTGGACCCACGCATCACAGTATTCTCACATGTGCCACTGCTGAATTATTCCGACATGAGAAGATGGAGCTATGATATGATATCTAAAGGACTGTCACACAAAGGATAGAGCAAGATTGTTTTCTGCTGTTCCAGAGGGGAGGAACCAGTTGATTCAAGTTACAGGAAAGGAGTTTCTGACTCAATATTAAGAAGAACTTTCTGATATTAAGAGCTGTTTGACAGTGGAATGGACTGCCTCTTTCACTCGAAGTTTTTAAAGATATGGTAGGTTGGATGGCCATCTGACAGGGATTCTTCAGCCATGATTCCTGCATCAAGAGTGTTGAACTACATAACCCTTGGGGTCCCTTCCAACTCTACAATTCTAGGATTCCAAGTGAAGGGACCCTTTTGGCCTATTTGTTGATCATCAAGTAAAAAATGATGACGAGAGCTAGGATGCTGGAACTAGGGAGTCCCTAACTTGCACCTGCTTAAAATATAGAAAATACAGTGCTGTGATGGTTAGAAGATCCTATCAGAAGCATTCCATGAGGCACTTTGGCATTGTGGCTCTATAACAAGCAACAACAGCCCCGTAAAGCCATACACTGCAACACATTCTGTCCTATGCAGGATGCGGATTGTTGCCAAATGCAACTGAAGAGAAAGAGGCAGGAGGGTGAATCTTTGAAGGCAACCTGCTTTTAGAAGCCTCGTTTTTAAAGTGCATTTTCAGCTTTCCCTTTTTCTTTTCCCCCCAGTGATCTTCTGCCATGCTGGAATGTAAACACCACAGGAATAGACAGAATCTCGAATTAAGGATTTGAATGCATTTCTTTAGAAGTAATCTTCAAAGAATGTACATCCCCAAACATCACAGTGATTCAACAAGCTAAGGAGCTCGAGACTGCTTGTACAACCATACAGGTCATGCCTATTACTTATTACCAGTTGGTCCCTGAATATTGACAGCAAACGAACAACAACAAAATATGGAAGGCTGCTTTCTTTGCTCCTTTTCCCTTTTTTAAAGCTTTAGCACATTTGGCAAGCAAACAGGGACAGTAATGTTGCTTTTATGGAGGAAAACGCAGGGGCACAATAGCAGCCTTGCACTTGCAGCACTGTGCTGCTGAATAGAAAGGCCGCACTGCAGGGTTCAGTCACTCTAGCCTTACTTAGGCTCATAGGTATCTGCTATTAGTAGTCAACATTAGTGAAGGAGGGGGGAATAAGGTGGAAACGCAACCATGTTTTATTTACTGAGGCTACCATTAAATACTTTAATAGTAATAAACACAGAGAAGACTGACTTCTGTGGTTGGGGTGGGTGGGTGGGTGGGTGTGTACACACGCACACACACACACACACACACACACAGTCAGCTCATCTATCACAATCATGTCCAACTTAAAAACCATCAAACAGGGATGAACATTTTAATGATATAAAAGCAGGAGATGGATTCAATCGCAGTCAACAAAATGAGAGAGGTCCCTGCCATTAAAATGATACTAGCTTGTGCCAGCTCTAACTGCTGTACATTTGTTAGATAATAGCTTTGTGTTTTTTTCCCCACTATGAGATCTTTTGCGAGGGGAAAAAAAGAAGACATTTAATCAGAGTGATACACGACATCCAAAAAAACAGAAACCGAAAATTATGGCACGAGCTAAAAGCAAGTTGTCTTCCTGAAAGCAGAATTGTGAGACATCCTTAAGATTAATTTCATGAGAAAATTCTAAAAGTCATATGCCAAAAGACATTGGAAATGCATTCACATGCGCAGCTAAAGCCCAATTTAAACATGATGCTGGGTGGGCACACACACAAATTACCCATGTGGCATGCCACATGGCATGTTTAAATCTGATCACTTTGCCTGTGCATACCAGGGACCTGGGCAGGAACTGCTCTGGTGTGCTAAAATGACATGTGTAATGGCTAGAGCTTGGAAAGTTCCTTGCCATAAAGAACAAGTTCTAGTTCAAGTTCAACACGTCTCAAAAAGGACAACATGTCCAGTACAGGTTTATCCCTTTACAAAACAAGCTATTTTGGTTCAAGTTCATCCAAATGATCCTCAGCAAAAGGAAAACAATTCAGCATTCAGAATGTTACAAGCTGCTCTGTGGAAATATACCTACTTAAGAACTCTGAGAAAATATCCAAACACATACAGTACACACTGTGGAATGTGAACCATTTATTTTTTCCCCAACAGTTGTGATTTTTAAGCTTAAAGACCCAAAAGGTATAAAGATTAAAACACACACACAAGTAAGAGAATTAATCTGAAGGCAAATTATAAATCGTTCAAAATCTACAACAAAACAAACTCAATTCATTTGACAGTTCCCTTGGCATTTGTGGGAAATGCTTTCAGATGTAAGTTCAGAGATTTTTTGAACTAATGCTTGGAACTTCATGATTCAACCAAAGTAGTTCATTCCAAGCTCTGGTAACATCTACAGACCAAATGAAAAATTGACTCCAGGCATATGGAAAAATGACATTGGTACATGCCCACCATCACATTTATAGCAGTTTGAAGGCTCCAGATTACAACTCCCTGGCACACTCAGACATATACACACTTGTGAGAACACTAAGTAGCCTTTAATTTGGATAAAACCTCAGTGCCTAGGACTTGCCGATCGTACGGTCGGCGGTTCGAATCCCCGCGGCAGGGTGAGCTCCCATCTTTCGGTCCCAGCTCCTGCCCACCTAGCAGTTCGAAAGCACCCCTAAGTGCAAGTAGATAAATAGGTACCGCTTTATAGCGGGAAGGTAAATGGCGTTTCCGTGTGCTGCGCTGGTGCTGGCTCGCCAGAGCAGCTTCGTCACGGTGGCCACGTGACCCGGAAGTGTCTCCGGACAGCGCTGGCCCCCGGCCTCTTAAGTGAGATGGGCGCACAACCCTAGAGTCGGACACGACTGGCCCATACGGGCAGGGGTACCTTTACCTTTACATGCCCAGCATCACATTTATAGCAGTTTGAAGGCTCCAGATTACAACTCCCCGGCACACTCAGACAAATACACATTTGTGAGAACACTAAGTAGCCTTTAATTTGGTAGACTTTGAGTGAGTGGTCTCATGTCCTCCTGTGATGGCCTGGGATTCCGATTCGGAGGATGAAACAGAGGAATCGCAGCCTGCACAGGAGTCCCCGCCTCCAGGGCCGGCTGAACCGGGGCAAGGCCTAGAGGCTGAAGAGCCTGCACCTGTGGCAGTGCAGCAGGAGCTGGCCCCAGGTGAAGTCCTCCTGGCCCCAGAGGGGCCTGATGACTCAGTGGCCACAGGTGAGCCTCCTCCAGGGCCCAGTAACCCTTCGGCCTCTCCTGATCTGCAGAGGCTTAGGGCAGAGAGGTGAAGGGAACTAGTTGCCCCCAGGAGGAGTGCTCGCCTTAAGGCCAGAGTAGGCGGGGCTCCTGGGGGTCAGGACCGCCCCTGACCTTAGAAGAGGATAAAAGCCCAGTCATCCCGGCCCCAGGTTGCGGGAGCAACGTCGTTGTTGGCTTCGGACCTTCCTGTGTTCCTGATCCCTGCTCGGCCTCCTGTTCCTGACTATCCGGTACTCCTGTTCCCTGCTCGGCTTCCTGTTCCTGACTATCCAGTACTCCTGTTCCCTGCTCGGCCTCCTGTTCCCGACCATCCGGTGTTCCTGTTACCTGCTCAGCCTCCTGTTCCAGTGTTCCTGTTCCCCGCCCGGCTCTCTGCATCAGATCTCGCTCCTCTTCGTGTGGACTCTGCTACACTCACGGTACCTTACCCCCGGGACCAGCACACCTCCATATCTAACACCTGCAGATCTGCTATAAATCACTGCTTCTCTTTTCATAAACCTTTAGAATCATAGAATCATAGAGTTGGAATAGACCACAAGGGCCATCGAGTCCAACCCCCTGCCAAGCAGGAAACGCCATCAGAGCACTCCTGACATATGGTTGTCAAGCCTCTGCTTAAAGACCTCCAAAGAAGGAGACTCCACCACACTCCTTGGCAGCAAATTCCACTGTCGAACAGCTCTTACTGTCAGGAAGTTCTTCCTAATGTTTAGGTGGAATCTTCTTTCTTGTAGTTTGGATCCATTGCTCCATGTCCGCTTCCCTGGAGCAGCAGAAAACAACCTTTCTCCCTCCTCTATATGACATCCTTTTATATATTTGAACATGGCTATCATATCACCCCTTAACCTCCTCTTCTCCAGGCTAAACATGCCCAGCTCCCTTAGCCGTTCCTCATAAGGCATCGTTTCCAGGCCTTTGACCATTTTGGTTGCCCTCCTCTGGACACGTTCCAGTTTGTCAGTGTCCTTCTTGAACTATGGTGCCCAGAACTGGACACAGTACTCTAGGTGAGGTCTGACCAGAGCAAAATACAGTGGCACTATTACTTCCCTTGATCTAGATGCTATACTCCTATTGATGCAGCCCAGAATTGTATTGGCTTTTTTAGCTGCCGTGTCACACTGTTGGCTCATGTCAAGTTTGTGGTCAACCAAGACTCCTAGATCCTTTTCACATGTACTGCTCTCAGGCCAGGTGTCCCCCATCTTGTATTTGTGCCTCTCATTTTTTTTGCCCAAGTGCAATACTTTACATTTCTCCCTGTTAAAGTTCATCTTGTTTGTTTTGGCCCAGTTCTCTAATCTGTCAAGGTCGTTTTGAAGTTTGATCCTGTCCTCTGGGGTGTTAGCCACCCCCACCCCACCCCAGTTCGGTGTCATCTGCAAATTTGATCAGGATGCCCTTGAGTCCATCATCCAAGTCATTGATAAAGATGTTGAATAAGACTGGGCCCAAGACAGAACCCTGTGGCACCCCACTAGTCACTCTTTATTGTGTGTGTGTGTGTGTGTGTGTGTGTGTGTGTGTGTGTGTGTGTTTGATATTTTCTCAGTCTGCCTAGGGAAGCTCTCAAACTTTCTGAAGTGCATTTAGCCAATTTTACTATAATAAAGTGATTAAAAACAAACAAACACTGTTTGGTGGAACAGGAACCTGGCCAGGGACCATGGGTCAATAGTAGAGCACCTGTTTTGCATGTAGAAGGCCCCAGGATCAATTCCTAACAACCCCAAAGAATCAAGAAGCAGGTAATACGTCTGCCTGGCACCCTTTAGAGCAACTGCTAGTCAAAGAAGACAGTGCTGCACAAGGTGGGCAAATAGGACAGCCTGATCAAAGGTAGCTTCTTCTTCTTCTTCTTCTTCTTCTTCTTCTTCTTCTTCTTCTTCTTCTTCTTCCTCTTCCTCTTCCTCTTCCTCTTCTTCCTCTTCCTCTTCTTTTCCTGGCTATACCTGGCTATTCCTCAGCTTTATTTAGAATTAATAGAGAAGATACAAACCAAACAAATTGTCCCAGAAAAGCCACATGAAAAAGTTACATACAGAGTGTTACATGGGAGAGCTGAGGTTGGCTGCTGGTGCTGCAGCTGGTCTGTAAGAGCAGCAGAAGTTGCTAGTATGTTGCTGCTGCTGTCACCACCACCACCCATGGCTTTGCCCTATAGGCAAGGGAAGAGGCTAGAGAACCTCGATTTCTGAAAATCATGCAGGAACTGCTAGAGATAATCCACCTCTAGCAGGCCACAAACCCAAGCTTCTTAGGGCTGTGGAACTACCAACAGCCAATCTTAACAATGAAATATTGGGGGCCTGAGTCATTTAGGGCTTCAAAAACTAACATGAGCACCTTGAATTGCGCCCTGAAATAAACTGGCAACAAACTGGCAACTGTACTTGCTAGGGTGAGCTCAAGGAATTTAAAATAAATAAATATGTATTTCTTTCTCTCCCTCCCCACTTTCTGCAGCAGCAATAAAACATTCATAGTATTAACATGCAACATGGACAAAGAAAGGTTTGTTATGAATACATTTTCCATAATTGCAGAGAAAGACTCCTTTATTTAAAATAATCCACTTGGGAAGAAGGTTACTCAATATCACATCACCCAATAATTAATTTAGGGGCTGATTGTGCTGCCTGCTTCCTTTGAAACTCCAGTTAGTGTCCAACGGGGCATTATCCTCTGCTTACACGAGATGCTCTTTTGGCTTTAAAAGAATATTGTTTCTTTCTCACAGCTATTAATCCAATGAGATGGACACAGCTTTGTGTTATTGATTTTCTTTCCTTTTTGGTCTGTTGTTCTTATTGTCTTTGCAAGAATATGCATATTAACTTACACGGTATATGTCACTTAAAAAAAATGTTTAAAGTGCATTATTTTATTGCCATAAATCTAAGTCTAAACTGGCTGATTATCCTGCCTTTCTCCAGTATAGATTTCACTTTCCTCTCTCAAATCCCTCCAGAAATTTTACTTTTTCAGCAGACCCACCTTTGACTCCAGTAGCCTAACTTTCTATTTTCATTTAGTCATACACATCCCTAAACAATCCTCAGTGCTCCTTTATGAAATCCTATCTACCCCTTCACTTTGGTCTGGCCATCTTACCTGGCCTAAGTATTACTACTGGCAAGTACTGTAGTTTTTCAGCTCTGCACAAGATTGATGCGAAATAAAAGCAGATTCAATCACTGAGCAGAGCCCGTGGCGTGATCCTTGTGGGACTGTGTCCCACCTCAGTTATATATAACTGATCAAATAATCAAGATGAAACCTCAGTGCAGGTGACAGCAGGAGTCTTGTACCTGGTGTTGCTTGGGAATCCTAATAAACAACAACATCAACAAAACCAGTCATTTTTGAAAGGTTCAGTTAATTCAAAATGGTGTCCAATTGTATCCAAACATAGATGAAAACCTGTTCCTTGATCTTGGGAACCATGGTGCAAAAGTTGTTTATAATATCTTAAGAGGCATCTGAATACATAGCAAACAAACAACTTTCCAAATATTTAGTAAAAACTAACACACCAGAGAGAGCTCCTCCTATTTGACCTTTTCTACAAACATACAGTGGTACCTCGGGTTACATACGCTTCAGGTTACATACACTTCAGGTTACAGACTCTACTAACCCAGAAATAGTACCTCGGGTTAAGAACTTTGCTTCAGGATGAGAACAGAAATCGTGCTCTGGCGGCGCGGCGGCAGCGGGAGGCCCCATTAGCTAAAGTGGTCTCCAGGTTAAGAACAGTTTCAGATTAAGAACGGACCTCCGGAACGAATAAAGTACTGAACCTGAGGTACCACTGTACTAACTTTGCAAATGCTGAAATGCTGGGTTGAATCTAAGTTCTACTCAGAGTTAGACCTATTGAAATTGATGGACCTCCATTGGACATGCCCCCTCTAAGTAGAACTAACACTGGATAGAACCCACTACATGAGTGTGCTTTCAAATAAAAGACCTCCTGTGTACATATCTGAGATGTCACCATCTCTGTGCTCTGAATTTTAGAATATACTGGTGTTGAGTGGCTTCCCTTATTTTGAAGAAAATGAAAAATATTGCCAACAATACAGTATAAAAGGGCTACGGGCGCACGTATGGCAATAGGAGGGCAAGGAACAGGGAATCCAATGGGAACTCAAGTTACAGTTACAAAACTCATAACTTGTCTTATCTATATAGCAGCAGTAATAGTTGCTGCTTCCTGTGCACCAATATGTAGTAAGGATGACCTTTATGAAATCAGAGGGCTATTTCAATAAGGGACATTGCCAAAACAGAGTGCCCATAAATATACTTTCTGAGCAACATCATGGCATAAAGTTCCAGATAGCCACACAGTCAACTAAGCTTGATCATATTATGAAGTCAAGAAATAAATTGCAATTTTTCCATTAAACTTCTTTTTTAAAAAAACAAAACAAAAGAAAGATTTTACATTATTGGAAACATTTACCCAGGCTCATGAACATTTCAAACAAGATCAAATCCTTGAAGAGTATAATACATTATGAGTTTGTTTTCCATGTTTTTTCTTAAATTTTAAACTTTTTGTTTTCTTAAGTCACAATTATGCAAAACAGGACTTCATTAGATGACTATTGGGACTGCAGAATGTTTATCATTATTCAATGCAATACTTTTAACTATTTTTATAACCAAATGAATCGCTAAATTAAAACAGGTTCCACATTCATATCTCACCTATTGAGAGATTAAGGAAATCCTTTTTTCAAATGTACAATGTGAACTGACCATGAAACCTGGGCTTTAAAAAAAAATCATCCTTTTTAAAAATTCTGCCTATGTCTATTAATATATTGAAACAAAGCAAAACAAGCTCCTTTTATCATCACATCAAAAGTGCAAAAGGAAGTAATTATTGGGATGTATATTTAAGATCATTTCACTAAAGCGTTAACCCTTCAAGCTCTGCATTGCACTGAGAAAAGTTAGAATAAGAAAATGTTCTTGTCACTCTTTCAGTGTACGTTCATGGGTTCAGTAGCTTTTATTCCACATTAAATTATGAGTAAAAAGTGGGGTGCAGTTATTCCAAATTATTTCATTTGATATTCTGGAAGAGTGCTCAATAAGAAAATAACTCAGAACAGCTCTTAAATCCAGAATTATACATTTATGCCCAATGGACATAACCAATCAACTTAAGTCTATGCTAAGTGGGGCTACTGCTGGCTTGTGCCAGAAAAGAGATTCCTTGGAAAGCCTGGGTGCTGCAGGTGCACCTGCTTTTAATTGCAACCTCTATAATGTTGTAATAGTGTATAATGCTGCTTGCTCCTTTGCTTAGTAAGGGCATTCCCTGATTGCTCATTTTCTGTCTTAATGGAATTAATGTGAATGTTACTTCAGCAATAGGTGGCAGAGCAAGCCAATCTCCTTTGGTGCCTGGCCGTGGGGTTGATTGCGCAGACGTGTCCTTCCTCCCAGTCCTGCTGATTCCTGCCAGTGTCATTCCACTGGTATGGAGCTCACTTTTTGTCTGCTGGACAGCCAGCAGAAAGCCCCTAAACAGGTGTTTTTTGAGAGAGGGGAGCACGAGGGGCTGAGCAAGTCTGGGATCTATTAGATACCATGATGGCATTGGGCCTGGTCATGGAGACAGCTCCAGGCTTGCACAGAAACAGCCTCCAATCTCCCACAGCAACTACTGCTAATTCAGTGGCAGCCCCACTACTTACTGGCCCATTAATGCTTTTATAAGCATAACTGTTTTGGGTACTAAATACTGTAGATTTTCTCTTCACCTCTCCTTTGCTTGGTATGCATTATGGCCATTAGCTACTATACCCTGACTGATGATACAGTAATGGAAATGTAGAGTCAGAATAGACGGATTTTTAAGGATTCTACATTTTTGGACAGAAATGTGGTGCTGTTGTTACCAAACAACAGATCTTCCTGCTAGGTAGGTAGGTAGGTGGGTGGGTGGGTGGGTGTAGCACCAAAGTTTGGTTGAGTATTTTGAGATAGCCTTTCAGTTGTCTGAATCATGCACTTTTAAAAGAACCTCACTGCAGCAAGGCAAAGGTAAAGGGCCACATTTTAAAATAAATGTGGATTAATTCCCTACATTGCTCATCAACCAACTGGCATGCACTGAGTCCGTGCTCAGAGCAAGACACTGGCCCCACGTGTTTGGATGGCAAAGGTCTAGCACTGATTAGGTGAAAAGGGCCAAAACATGAATACTACCATGTATTGATCAGGGAGCAATGGCTTTCATTACACCACAATTCCTATTTAACTTGGTCTGATTCATGAAAGCAAAATAACAACAACAACAAAATATTTCTGGTGTCTCTTTTTCCTCCCCTTTTAATTTGGACCGAATGTCAGCCAAGGGGAAGATGTGTTGCCATGCCTTGGGGAAAACATCTCATCACAGGAGTGCTTCCAAACTCTTAGCACTTTCCATGGTGCCACAGCTGTGCAGTCACAGGTGCCGGTACTGCAGATGCCACAACCATGGAAGTGAGATTAAATGGAACAGACTCCAGGCAGGGAGCCAAGAAGACATCTTATGAGCTTTCTGTTCAGAGACCCTTCGATTTTTAAGACAGAAGGGTCCAATATTAACCTCTAGTCTTAACACAGGACAAAGAATTAGAATGTCAAGTGATCATAACTGAAAGGCAAAGTTTCTTGTGCTCATTTGGGATAGGGAATGTGTCCTATTCTGTAGGTGCATGGTTTAAGCTTATATTTTATATTTGTTTTCTTTTTTTAAAGTCTGTATCTTGTTCCAAGACTCGGAATAAAACGTAGAATAAAATGCCAAATAAATCGCACAGCATCTAAACAAAAGGGAAGGGTGACTGAAATTCGTAATTTGATACCATTTTTGTGTGCACTTGCCATTATATGCTCTGAACCACAGAGGCTCAAGACCTTTTCAGAAGAGATTTCAGAACCAGTCATTTCTCACGTCTGTAAAGAGCTTCACTGATATAAAAGTGGCTTTCTTCTGCTTCCTCTGTCATATTAACAGTTGTCAAAAAGTGTGCACTTGAGACTAAAAAGTGTTCTTAGTTTCCCTCTGAAAGCGGCCCCAGATTTTTCTCACCATAAATAAGAAACACTTTTTAAAATCTTTTCTGCAGCATTTTCAGTGTTCGAAGTGCTTTACAAATATCATTTCTACGAACATATATCATGAGGCCATATAGGCAACGCTTGTTAACTGCTTGAAACGGCACTAGCAAAATAATAGGTATCGTTATGCAGAGCGACTAGCACAAAAAAACCACACAGAATATTCTAAGTTCAACTAATTACTGTTCAAAGGATAAAACCACTCAAGTTCCTGCCCAAATCATGCAGACAGTATTATTGCACTGATGCTAACGGACATACCCTCTAACCTACTGTGGATCCCGAGTGAGCAGGGCCTCGCACGCCTCACAGAAGGTGCTGTGTTCCACAGAACAAAGTGGGTGACATTCATCAATGCACTTCAGCCCCCGCCCTCTCCCGTTTCCTCCCTCTCAACAGAAGGCACAGCCATGGTTCACCGAGGCCGGGGAGAAAGCAGAGGAGTTGCATGAGCTTTGTCCATTTGGCAATTCACGATCACTTTAGAAAAACACTCCAGCAATTCAGCACTGAGCAGCCACTCAGGGAGCATGGTACAGTGCATAAAATGGAGCATGCTAGTTAAACTATGCAACTCTTGAGCTGTGCCCTCCATTAAGCGTAATTGCATTATCTGACAAAAAATCAATGTTCAGATGACACTCAAGAGTCCCAACAGCTAATCCTGGACTAAATGTGCCTGCGAGTTTCCTTTCCCTAAGAAGTTTTATGCTGTGCCCAAGTCTCTGAATCAGTTCCAAAGGAGGAGGAAATGAGCCTGTCTGCTTCAGCTGATTTAGTTGCTGGATTTGGATGCAGGGGACAAAGGTTTAAACCCATCCTCACTTATGAGCTGGTCTCCATATTGAATACCTAGAATGCCTAAAGCCAATATTCCAAGCCTCCACACCAGTAGGCTAGTGGCAAATTCAGAAGTGCAGGGTCCCTTCATGTTGGTCACACTGTACCCACTCACAGCCATGCCCCTATGAAGATGATATAGCCTAATATGATAATTATACCATAATAATTAATAATTAGGAATGCATTGCAATGATCAATGCAGATCTCCTTGTGTTGCATTTCAGCTAACTCACCATGGTAGTTCCCATTGCTCTGGAAGTCCCAACATAGGGGGAAACCAGCACCTCTACACCCTGGCATTGCATTCCTCTGACTCTCAAGACTCCAGTCCAGAAGCTCCAACAGCACTGGAGGCTGGTTCAGTCTGCCCTCAGCCAGCCCCCATTTGCCTTTCTTCTAACTTCCAGCCAGTCCAGAGAGTTGGCACTGCTTGTCTGCTTCCTCCTCCTCCTCAGTGATTCCCTTGCATAACAGAGGAGGAGCAGGGAGACAACAATATAAATGGCTGGTTTTGTCTGTTGTTGGTCTTGGCTCCATCTACTGTTGGGCTCCCTGCTTTCTACCTGACCACTCCCAAGGGGAACAGCCAATACTAGCAATGGGACACTGCTCTACCCCTAAGGGAGGTCAGCAGGGTAATTAATAATAATAATAATAATAATAATAATAATAATAATAATAATAATAATAATTAATTTATTATTTATACCCCGCCCATCTGGCTGGGCTTCCCCAGCCACTCTGGGTGGCTTCCAAAAAAAATATTAAAACACTGCAGTACATCAAACATTAAAAGCTTCCCTAAACAGGGCTGCCTTCAGATGTCTTCTAAAAGTCTGGTAGTTGTTGTTCTCTTTGACATCTGGTGGGAGGGCATTCCACAGGGAGGGGTACTTATAAAGGTGGAGGTCCAGGTGCATGACACACAGCTTTCTTCTCTAACAAAAGGGGATCGTTAGGAGGAGGAGCTGAGGGACACCAACGTCTCCTAGCATATGCCACCCGAGGCAGTCATCTCACTCTGTTCAATGGTGGGATCGGTCCTGGTGCAGACTATGCTAGACCATGCTGATGCTGTATTAACAAAGATTCTTGTGATGCCATAAAAATACCTGGATGCCCAGTTAACTGAATTTTGAAGCTTATGCTTCTGCCTTTTGTACATTAGACCAGTGCACATGGACAGAGCACATGGTATGAATCAGGTGAGAGAGGGAGAGGGAGAGGGAGTAGAGAGGGAGAGAGGGGGGGGTTATATTTAAAAAAGCATGAAAAGTAAATTGGTCAGGCCAGCTTACTCAAACATGAAAATATCACCTAAAGAATTATTATTATTTTTTTACGAAGGATGTATTAATGAAATTTCAACATGGCCCAACATCAAGGCTTGGCATTGCACTTATAAAATGTTATGTTTCTGTAATTAGAAACATTTGCTTGGCTAAAATATGTGAAGCTCTTGTCCAAACAGGACAAACTGGAATAGAAAACTATCCAACATAAAATCAAAACAGTCCCTTTTCTGCCCCCACCCCATCCCAAAAATAGGCCATGAGGCACTCAAACAAAGGTACCAGAACATGCATATATAAGTTGAGTTGAAAGAGATGCATGAAGCATGTTGCATAGAATGGGAATGTCAAACATCAGTTGGACTGAGCTTGTTTCCAAAGCCGTCTAATCTACTTTAGATAGTTGCAACAGCCATACAACAAAACAACTGTCAATGTCGTACTTCAAAGTGTATCCAGAATAAGGGAAATGGCTCCCAGATCTGTATATACGTGGTTGTTTAAACATTCATATGATAATTTAACCACACATTTGTCCTGATTTAGAAGCTGTTTGCATGGTGATTTACAGAGTGTATCCAACTTCTTTGTAATCTTAGCAAGAGTAATTTCACAGAAAATACGAAATGCATAAATGACTCTTGCGTTAAACACAGTAGTTTGCTACAGTTAAAAGTTTTCACTGACTGATTTAGCATTAAAGATCTTAGAATACACTGTTGCAGTTTAGACAGCATCTTAAGCAGAGGATTTCATTATAAGACAAATGTTTTCTGCAAGTGTGAATACCTTGATTCAAACAATGACAGACTGGTCAAGCAAGCTCAAAGCTAAAAGATGGCATAGACCAACCACAGAATGTAGCTCTTCATATACTGAATAAAGTTTCCAACAGGTTGACCTCTAGGGAATTGTTTTTGAATGTACAGAAGCTGTTCAAAGGTCAAGGGTATCATATACACTCTGCGGACTTTTCATGGATAACCCAAAGTATGAGGAAGGGAATCAGAAAGCATCATGGAAATAAACATAAAAGCATCTACACAGATGACACTACAACAAAGTTTGGGTCTCTTTCGTACATCATGTAAATGTAATTAGTGCACAACAGGAACAGCAGAACAGAGCCATTCTAAAGTCCAATGAGATCTGCTCAGAGATCGACCCTGGCTACCCATTTGCTACTGGGCCGTGTTCAAGGTGTTACTATTAATATATAAAGGCATTAACAGCTTTGGACCAGTTTATATGGGATTGTCTGTGCCCACTCAACTGCTTCAGTCTGTGGAAGTGGCACAATTACAGCTGGCACATAATACTTGTTCTGCACTTGTAAGAAATTTGTACTTTTGTGCTGCAACAGCTATACTTTGGAACTCCCTGCCTATCGACATCAGGTAAGCACATTCACTGTTCCCCTCTTGGTGCCAGCTTAAAGCATCTCTGTTTAGGCAAGGCTATCCAGGCATGTAGAAACTGACACGTGTTTTAGCATCTTTTTAGCTTACTGTTGATTGTAAAGATCAGTTGAACATTTAAAAATACCTCTTCTGAACTGTTTTGTTATTGATACTTTTAATTGTGTGCTTGCTTTTGTAAACCACTTGTTATTTTTTATCATTTATTAAATTTGTACACTGCCCTTCATTGAAAGATCATAGGGAAGTTTACAGCAAAAAAAATACAAAATGAGAAACACAAAATACATAGCAAAAGAACAACAACAAACCAATAATTCCCCCCATACAAACACATTGAAAAGGCCATAGAATGTTAATCTGCCAAAGGCCTGGTTATAGAGAAATGTTTTCATCCGGCACCTAAAGATATGTAATGAAGGCACCAGGTGAGCCTCCCTAGGGAGAGCATTTCACAAACAGGGAGCCACTACAGAAAAGGCCTCTACTCATGTTGCCACTCTCCAGACCTCTCATGGAGGGGGCACATGAAGAAGGGCCTTAGATGATGATTGCAAGGTCTAGGTCGGTTCATATTGTGAGAGACCGTTCTTGATGATCCTGAGCTGTTTAAGGCTTCATAGGTCAAAACCAGAACTTTGAATTTGGCCTGAAATTTGCAGCTGGTGCAATTGGGCCAGGATCAGTTAATATGCCCCTGTGAGCAACCTGGCCACTGAATTCTGCACCAGATGAGGTTTCTGAACTACCTTCAGAGGCAGCCCCACATATAATGCATTGCAATAATCTAACCAAGAGGTTACCAGAGCACAGATGACAGAAGTTAGGCTTTTCCTGTCCAGATAGGGGTGCAGCTGGGCCAACAGCCAAAGCTAATGGAAGGCACTCCACACCACCAAGGCCACCTGAGCCTCAAGCAACAGCAATTGATCCAGAAGTACCCCCAAGCTATGTACCCACACCTTCAGAGGGAGTGTAACTCCCATCTATCTGGCCTAGGGAACCACTCTCAATCAGTGGTACTGAGGTAAGACAATGGTCCAGCACTTCCACTGCCACACCTGCAGATGTAAAGGAGAACTTACCGAGGTTTCACTACAATCAAGTGGTATATGAACTTTGTTTAATAAATAAAGGTAGGTTCTAGTCAGCTGCATGTACTTTTATTGTCATGCTTGAAAGCCAGAGTCTCAATAGCAACTCAGATCTAGCTTTTTTAAAATGTTAGTGGTAGCTTATTTCTGAATTAATCTTAACTTTCCCACGGTGTGTCATGTTCTCTGATTTACAGGATCCTACATAGGGACACGGGTGGTGCTGTGGGCTAAACCACAGAGCCTAGGACTTGCTGATCAGAAGGTTGGCGGTTCGAATCCCCGCGATGGGGTGAGCTCCTGTTGCTCAGTCCCAGCTTCTGCCAACCTAGCAGTTTGAAAGCATGTCAAAGTGCAAGTAGATAAATAGGTACCGTTCCGGCGGGAAGGTAAACAGCGTTTCCGTGCGCTGCTCTGGTTCACCAGAAGCGGCTTAGTCATGCTGGCCACATGACCCAGAAGCTGTACGCCGGCTCCCTCGGCCAATAAAGCGAGATGAGCGCCGCAACCCAAGAGTCGGCCACGACTGGACCTAATGGTCAAGGGTCCCTTTACCTTGACCTTTTTTACATAGGTAAGATTTTCTTGCTAGGCAAACTATGCAAAAGCCAAACCAGCATTTGCAACTCTACTGCCACCATTACAAGTTCCCCAGCCTAAATACATACTTAAAATATAGTATGTTCTAGGCAGCACATACCCACAGCTAAGCATTTCCCAGGAGGTCATCATAGTCAAAGTTGCCTGCAGTTTGCTTCCAGCTAATGCGAGTCTGCAGCTGCTTATGTGACCAGAACTATGTGTGAACTGGGCCCACAGAAGGACCTTTTATCTACACTGAGTCCTCACTTGCAGAAGAAACACAAAATGTTAATGTACAAAAGCAACGGAGTTAAAGTCTGTGTTAGCTACATATGTTTATTTCAGCTGATGTCAACAAGTATTGTTAGATTTGGGATAGAAGCCCAGCATGAAGGCTGGCACAATCAAAATGATAAATTTCTGATTGCTTTACATGTATTTTGAATAAGATTCTAGAAATTATTATCATGGTTTCCTCTTTCATTTTACTTGTCATTAATAGAGACACTTGCTTTATGCTTCAAGACAAATGCATGCTTTCAGTATAAAATCAAGTTCATACCAAAGGGAATCAAAATCTAGACATGATAACTGGATGTTTATGATTTGTTTCATCAACAAAGAAATTTCGCTCTCCCCCCACCCCCAGGTCTGTAGTATTATTACCAGGGCATGGCAGCTGCAAAGTGCAACTGACTTCATTTTGCATGCCCTATGAAATGCCAAACAAGTGAATAGACAACAAAATGGTGCTGAACAGGATTTTAATGCTTTCCTTCACTATAATACTGTCACTCATTCATAGCATTGACACTGCTGTGTTTCTTTAAGGGTAGTATGAAGCATCAACCTATTGATGTCAAGATAAAATATTTGCAAATGTATTTGAACTTGATGAGGTCCTAGTCATCATTCCACTACTAACCTAAAATACAGCAAACAAGATAAACTTTCCCATATTATAGAGCCTGTCAGTTTTGTCACTCAGCAATGGTAACCCCAAGGATGCATTCATGCAGAGATGCATTCACACTTGTAAGTGCAATATTATTATTTTACAATTGCAGTATTACTTCTTATTTTAAACTGCCATGATCAAGGGAAATTATCAGCTTCACCACTACCGCTGCCACTGGGGTGAAGAAGCAGCTTTGCCTGCAAGAAGTCCACAGGCATTCATACAAGGTACCATGTGAGTACAACAAGTGGACACAAAATGGACTTCAAAAATTGGCCCATAATATATGAAAGCAACGGCGTATCATGCCATAACCACAATAAGCATGCTGAAGAAAGCAAACCAACAATATTAGACACTTCAATGACAGCTGCATTCTGACATAACACTAAACCATACATTAGCGCTATAGGATTTCGCCTGGGTGAGCCATGGTTGTGTTTTCCCCTCCCCCTTTGCTTCTCTGGTGTGGCTTCAAGAAAGAGACTGGGTGTTTTCATTTCCATTGGCAACTAACCAGAGTTACTAGTTTCTTCCAAACTTAGAACTGAGGTTAGCTCCTGAACCGAGCTACCCGCTTGGCAGGTCCCCACGCGCTGTGCTAAACCGGCACAGCGCAGTGCGGGGGCTCTCTTCCGCGGTGCTGGAAATTGCGTCTGCACAGACGCAGACACCGGAAATCGCGTCTGTGCAAATGCAGACACCAGAAATTGCGGGTGCTTGTGCTCACACACACACACAGAGAGAGAGGGATCCCACGGAGGGATCTCTGCTGGAGTGAACCAGCCCAGGCGAGGTAAACCTTGCCGACCTCTGCTTTACAGAAATGAGCCATGGATTGTGAGCCATGGTTTGAAGTTGTCTTGTTTCATTAATCCATAGTTAAAACTAACCACAATTTGCCTGGTTTCAAACATGTGTAACCTATCTCCTCCTTACACTTTTGGTCTCTTCTTTGCGTCTGAAGGAATGGTGGGGAACACATAAGGCTCATTCACACAAGACCTTAAGGCTCAAGCCACAGGTTGCATTAATTGTGAACCAGACAGTGCTCGAAACTCCCATTATTCTAGGCGCATTTTGCGACAGGGAATTTCATTAATGCGAGCAGTTTCTGAGCTCTGGGCGCAGTACTGCGCCTAAGATTTCAGATTAAAACTGCAGAGTGGCATGAAAGGAGGACCTTTTTCTGCCTCCCCACTTCCAGCTACTCTCTGAAGACTGGAGAAGAGACCATCTTAAGAATATTGGGGGGGCGGGCAGGGGAAGGACTAGACCATGTGAAAAATGAACATAATATTTTAGCTGCAGTTCATTCATTTTCAGGTTTGTATTCTTGTTATAAAAAAGCATGCCTAGATATTCCATTGTTGTGCCCATAACCTAGGTTTAAGCTGCCATTTAGCTCCTAGCTTTCATATCTCAGTTTCTAACACTGGAACCAGAGAAACTGGTTTCTGAGAAGAATAATCTTTCCCAGTCCCAGTTACACCAAGGACCGCTCCATGAGAATGAAATGGAATTGGATGAAGAGTCTCATCAGGTGTTGCCTAATTCCCATTAAACTCTTTCCCACATACCTCATGTTAACAGAACACACCAGTGTATTTAACTACTGCCATGTTCCAACTTCAATGAGCCAATAAAGTTGGGCAGAATTTTACCACAAGAAGACAATGCTAATTAAGACAATGCACTTCTTTTAACGAGGTTGTGCACCACTGCTCACATGACACCAGCTGTAGTAAACACCTGTGTACACCACAGATACAGCTGTCACTTCTCAGGTTCACCACTTGTGTGAATTGCACACTAATATGCATTTTACTAAGTGCAGACAAACTAAGAAGCTGTATATCACCACATGTTGCCAACACACATAGATTCAGTAAAACAGAAGCAGGTGCACACACTATTAGTAGTAGTAAGCATTATTAATTGCATTTATTAATTGCTTTATTTTTTTAAGAAAAGTCTCAAAGCAATTGACAACAGTGTAAAATACAGCTAAATCAGTAAAAAAACAGATAAGAGGAACAGAAGACAATAAACAAAATTCCTGAAGTATTCATCCAGTAATACTGTAAGAAAGACAAATCCTACCACCCTGCCCACTGAAAGATGAGCAACACAGCAGAGGCCAGAATCATATGGTATGGTTCACTTCACCTTGTACTTAAGTAGGTAAGCATGTCATGTGTGAATATGTCCTTAAATTCCATTCTAAAAGAATTTCTTCTCATCTCGGGCTCAAAGCACATTCCACAAACCTCTTTTGATATGGAGAGGTGAGAGGCAAAAACATATGTCTGTTTCAATGGATATTGGTTCACTCAGAAAACACATTCTTAGCTTGTTCAGAGCCACAGATTCCATTTTAATGGATTTTAGGTTAGGCGCAGTGGTGTCCAAACTTTTTTCAAAGAGGGTCAGATTTGATGAAGTGAACGGCCGTGAGGGCTGACCAAAGTTGTTGAGCTCTTTTTAGGATTGAAGTTGTCGAGGTTTTGGGGGGATTTTACCCCAGGAAATAAATTGCCACAGGTGCCGATTAAACTGACTGGCAGGCCTGGGCTAGGGGGATCTTACTTAGGTGAATGGCTTGGTAGTGACCTCGAGAGCAATGGCTAGTCTACGCAAACAGCAGTGGATTAGATGAGCTACTTCTCTGACAGTATAATGCAAATTCAACTACAGTAGTACCTTGGGTTACATACGCTTCAGGTTACAGACTCCGCTAACCCAGAAATATTACCTCAGGTTAAGAACTTTGCTTCAGGATGAGAACAGAAATCGCATGGTAGTGCTGCAGCAGCGGGAGGCCCCATTAGCTAAAGTGTTGCTTCAGGTTAAGAACCGTTTCAGGTTAAGAACGGACCTCCGGAACGAATTAAGTGCTTAACCCGAGGTACCACTGTACTAGTTAATATCCAACTAAGTCATACTCAGAGCAAGCCCATTGATTTCATTGGGTCCAATTGGACTAGGACTTATTTCACTATCTCCTTGTATCTGAAAGCAGAAACTTTTCTGAACTTGACTACATATAGGTAAATCATATAGATCCTTATGATGACCTAGATATTTCAAACTTCTCTATATAGCAATATTTCTAGGAACAATGCTGTCAAGCATGATGTTTCATTAGCTATTAGACCTATTATGCTATTATTAAAGTTCCAGCAGTATTTCAGTGTCATAATTCTGCTTGCTTCTAAAGGGAAACTTAACACCTATAACTTTCAGCAATGCAAAAAGTTACCACAGTCCTATGGCATATTTATGATACAGAACGGATCCATTAAATTAGGGGTGTAATTTTAAGAACTGCATTGCCAATTTAAAATTATCCAGTGGGCTTCACCCCTAAACACAGATCTGCATATTAGGGGTCCTTAGATAGATAGATAGATAGATAGATAGATAGATAGATAGATAGATAGATAGATAGATGATAGATAGATAGATAGATAGATAGATAGATGATAGATAGATAGATAGATAGATAGATAGATAGATAGATAGATAGATAGATAGCCTGGCTGACATGGATCACAGAGACTCGTCTGCTGTCTTTCAAAATGGGAACAAAACCAAGTAAGCTGCTAGATAGAAATGGAATCTCTCTCTTTATCCAAAAAAACACAAAGTAGCACAAGGTCCTGTCTCCTGCTCACCCCAACCCCAAGAAATGGCTGCCATTTTCAAATCAGATAGAAACTAGTTTGAGAAGAAACACACCAAGCAGCAGTTTTTCTCAATAAACTACAGGATACAGGATGAATTGTGGCAAACATTAAGTGTACACAAACTTCAAATACCACTAGTGAGAGTGCACTGGAGCCACAGTACATGGCAATGTGTGCACAGCCCTTATCTACAAAGCCTCATAACGCCACAACCCCCTCACATGTTCTTCTAACCTGGAGTCAACTGCACCTCGTGCTAATCAGATTCCTTCATCTCCAGAACTTCAAACCTGGTTTCAAATTTCAGTTACAAGACCATTTCTGGTTAGTGCTAACCATGTTCACCTGTTCTAACCACAGCTGGCAGATTGGGAACAATATATTATTAAATGGACCCTAAAAGGGGGAAAGTTGCAACTTGTTCAGATTCTAAACCCAGACAACAGGTGTTTTTTTCAACTGTCTTTAAAAAAAAAACAACTTTTGGTTTTAGCAGTGCACTGCCTAAAGCTGGATCCAAACAGACACTCCCTCTACTTCCAGTTTCATAAGTCTTCAACAGAAATGTCTGAGATGGGGAGGGGGACACACACCCCCAGACTGCCTCTTAAATGTATCCAAGATTTGGGTGAAAGGTTGCCTAAAGCTAAGAAAATCCCCGTTTTCCCCCCATAACAAGGTATGTGAGCAAAAAAAGTTAAATTCCAAGGGAACGCAATGAAATCAACTAAGTAAGCCCTAAAAAAGGGGGGGTCCCTTTAATTTTGCAACAGGTGAATCTACATTATTTTATTTATTTGAAACATTTATACACTGCTTCTCAGCTACAACCTGCCAAACTCATCATTTAGCAAGAAGTGCCTGTTTCCAGCTCTGACTAGTTTGCCAGTCACAGCCATTCCCCAAAACCTCACGTCTTGATTCCTGTAATGAGCTCTGTATTGAGGCTTCTGGAAATGGCAGCAGGTGCAGAATGGTGATCCTAGAGTGCTAGCAGGTGCTTATGCACTAAGTCATGTAACACCCATTCTGCACAACTTGTAAAGGCTGACTTATAGGTTACCTGGCCCAATTCAAGGCCTGAGCTTTTGATGGAGGTGCAGCAGCAGGGATCATTCTGTTTGTAACTTAAATGTTAATTCTGTTAAGATTCAAGTCAACTAGCCAAGAGCAATGGCAGCACCAGAAAAAAATAAATTGGTGGGGGCACCATATGCACGAAGTATATTGCTAGGTGGGCAAGCTGTGTCCTACATATTAAGTTCTCTGAAATAATAACAATAGCATATGTTAATTACTAACCTCCAGCAAGGGGGGGCAAGGGCAGAGCTCCATGTTTGTGGGGGGCTTGCCCACCGTCCCACTTCTGGTGCCACCCATGGTCAAGAGTGAAATGCTGCTTAGCAACCAAGCATGATCCTCACTGAGGCAGCTCATGCTCTGAATGGTTGTGTAGTTCTGAGGGAGTTTTGCCTCTGTGTGTTTGCCTGAATGTTTCTCCTGCTACGTACAAAACTTGAAGTATAAAAGGGCAGGAACCCCTCTGTCCATTTCTCCTCACAGTTTACACAATGTTTTGTTCAGTTTTCTCAATAAAGTGTTATCAGGATTTCTCACTGGACTCAGGTACTTGTCAGAGTGCCTTTGCATATACAGTGGTACCTCAGGTTACAGACACTTCAGGTTACAGACTCCACTAATCCAGAAATATTACCTCAGGTTAAGAACTTTGCTTCAGGATGAGAACAGAAATTGTGCGGTGGTGGTGCGGTGGCAGCAGGAGGCCCCATTAGCTAAAGTGGTACCTCGGGTTAAGAACCGTTTCAGGTTAAGAACGGACCTCCAGAACGAATTAAGTTCTTAACCCGAGGTACCACTGTACAGACTGGTCCAAGCTCTGAGATTGGCAGCATGAGCCCTGCTTGCAGTTCTGAGGAGCAGCAACAGCATGTTTTGTGCTGATACAGGACAAGACCTTACTTTGGATTATAACTAGTACCTAAGGTCTTAATCTGTCTGATCTGATCCTATCCCTGTAACTGTTTTGTATTCAATTTTAGAATATTAGTATTGTATCAATATGGTATTGTATCAGTATTTGATTTATTTGCATTATATTTTTAGATACTTTTTTGGAAACTGCCCTTTGATTACTATGTTATGAAGAACCATCTATACAGTTGATTAATAAATAAAAAGTTGTTAACAGGAACATACGAGTGGTTTTCAACTAAACTGAACTCAGATTAGACCTATTAAAATTGATAGAGATAGCTTGGTCATATTCATTAATCTACTCTGGGTAAAACTTAAGTTGAATATCACCACAATAATATATTATATTTTGTTGTATGAAATGAAGTTGCATAAATGTGTACATGCCTGTATTAGTGCAGAGAACTTCGGGAGGGGGAGCTGACTATTAAACCTTTCTGAGAACTGTAGTTTTGTGAGGAGAACAGGGATTTTCTAACCTGTCAATCATGCTTAAGAAACTACATTTCCCAGGGTTCTTTGGGGAAACTGTTTAAAGTGGAAGAATACTGCTTTAAATGTATAGTGCAGATCGGGCCCTGGACAAGCTCAAGAATGTAGCGTCTTCTTTATTCCCAAGTCCTGGGCACTTCCATGAGTTTCCTGGGCTAACTCATGGAGTGCACATTTCCCATCCAGCCTTAGAAGCCACCCCTTGGAGCTTGCAGACATTCTTGCAAATGTAGAGGACTCTGATGAAAAAAGGACATTTAAAAGCAACAGTTTAAAGCACACACGCACACAAAAACTCTGATACTTCTCAATAATAAGAAAAGCAGAAGCTCAACTTGACAGGCTGTTCCAATCAAATGGTTGTTTCAAATCAGTTGTTTCTGACACTGATGCTATGGCTTCATTGTGGATACCCCTGTATCACCATCCTTAATGCAATACCCCCCTCAAAAAAGGTAGAAGAAGCAAATTCCTGAGTGGCACTCAGCCTTTTCCACTTAGTTCCATCACACAGCTCCAAAGGAAATGTCAATGCAAGCCTATGGAGACCATAATACTGCTGTATATCAAAATGAAACCTAATCATTGCACATCCTTGCAGATTCATCAATATAAGAACTTTTAAAGAACAGGAAAAAGGCCAACCAGTCTCATATATCAGCCACGTTTAGCATAAAGTTGCCCACAGTTTTCATCATTTTCACTGATAAAATATTCACCAATTTGAGTTTCACCAATGCTGCCAGAGCTTTTATTCTGAGGCTTGCACAGACATCACCTTCCTGCGCTCCAGCTGTCCATCTTTGTACATCTGCACAGCTCTGAAGTCACAGAACAGCACCCATGCAGATGTTAAGCATTATTGGTGTTTGCCAATGAAGCCTTGATAGCCTTTTCTGCCACGAAGTCCTACCGCAATGGGTGATTATGTGAATTTTACAATGTTAGCCCTTTTTATGAAAGAGAGAGAGAATCCCATGTTATTCTTCCCTTGGTTGCAAGGCTCTGACAAATGATCACGAATGCAACTTTGCACAGTGAAATACAAGGGGTCAGATTCTGAAACTGCTGGTGCTGCTTTTGCGTCATTTCCTTGATTTGTGTTTAAATCATAACAATATTGCAACAAAACTGTTTGTCTTTTATATGTTATAGTCTAACTTAACAAACCTGAAGCCTTCAAGCACCAGTATACTTTTAAAGATATAAATTGCAGCAAACATTAACACATCTAGGCTACAATCCTATGAACACTTAACTGGAAGTAATGCTCCACTGAGCACAGTGGAATTTACTTCTGAGTAAACATGCAGAGGACTGCACTTCACAAGCTCTATCCGATGGGATAGGGAGAGATAAGCACAGCTCACTAGAAGAACTGCAGTTATACTTCCAAGAATATTCATTGTGGTCCATCTGTTTAATTCTACATACTTTTAGATATTAGAATCACAAGATTGCAACTTGTCTATTAGAAGTTTTCAGTTTAGTCACTCCCCTAGTGTAGAAAGGAAATGATGATAAAGTATTTCCTCACCTGAACCAAAAGACGTATTATCAAATTTCCCGTTGATCACTGGGAGAAACGAAAAAGATCATTCATATCCTGCGGTTAACTCTACCCATTCTTATCATTCTAGCAATGTTCTGCTGGGTTATTTTTCCCACGGAGACATGAGGAAATAGACAGATGACATCAATCCATTCCAAGATGACCATCAAACACCCGTCAGATCATAAATAGTCTCAAGCTCAAGGTCTGATTCTCAGTACTGCATTTTATTTTTTAGAAGTTCAATTTTTCATCCCCCTGACCAAAATCACTCAGTTCTGATACTGCAACTAGAGAAGTAGAGCAACTCACAAGTTTAACTGACCCCCACTTTCTCCTCCAAAGTTATGCACTTTTACATAGATGTCTTCCTTCAGCATATACCAGCCTTTCTTCACCTTCTGCAAGTGTGTGTGTGTGTGTGTGTGTGTGTGTGTGTGTGTGTACATAAACACACACATATAAAGGGAATATTCTGGAAGAACGAACTCAGTGTTTCAGATTTTTTTAAAATAAAAAAAATTACAAAAAAGGTATTGCAATGTTTCTCCTGCAGGCGCACCCACCTGTTTTTCTTTTCTTTTCCTTAATACCAAACATCATACAGAGGATCAAAAGTATGGCTTGAAGCAAAAACTGGACGATGTGAATTGAGTTTTTTAAAAAACAAAATGTTCATAATATACCCTGTTTTTAGTCTCATATTAATCCTAAGTATATTTATTCAGAAACCAGAAAGAATTTATGTAACAGGTATTTCTTAGGTTTAGCAGGTAATGTGAAATCAGAGGTGCCTTTTTTTAAAAAAATGGAAAGCTCCTCATTCAACCTGGAAAAATTAATTTGCGCTTCCTTCTGGCTTTTTCTTTTTTTCTTTTTAGAAAGTTCATATAAATTCAACTCAATGCTTTTCTATTAGAAGCACTCCAAAGACACCTGTGTGCAATCCACAGTGCACATTTTAAATGAAAGAACATTCTGAGAAGGGTGATGGGGAGTTGGGAAGAGGGCGGGGGAATGAGCTTCACTTGAGAAAAACTTATGCTTGTTTAAGGAAAACTAAAGCTCATATTAATGCACTGGTGGGTTTTTAGGTCTGTTATAATGCAAATGCCCATGGTCACCTTAGGCTTCCATGGTATATAAAGAAACAAATGTGTCAGCTTTCTTTCCTGAAGATCTGGCAGTTTCTGATCCCAGAATTGCTACAAGCTAAAGCAGTGAAACTGATGCTGCAACTTGTACATTTCTCACTATCCGCTGTTTTGAAGGAACAGGTTATGTTATGGCATCCAGCATGGATACAAATTCAGGAGCGTTTCATTAAATCTCTGGTGAACTCTAAACAAGTTGCTGCTTACTGAAGATCTGAAGTGTGGCTAAGAAGTTAAGCATCCTGAAAAACAATAACTTTTCCATCGTGATAATGGAAGTGCCTTTACAAATTTATTTAAAGTATTCTCTACAGACTTACTTATCTTTTTGCTAACTCTTTGGCAAAATGTTGCCTTTGAGTGGAAATAATTTGGGGGACACTAACGCAATTTTGGTTAAGTCCAGCGCAAGTGAGCATAATATGGACTGTTTCACATGTAAATCTGTTTAGTACGGCGTAACACCAGCATCTAAATAGTAAATAAATAGCCTACTTAAATGATTGAACATAGCTGAAAACAATGAGGGTTTTATTGTTATATACTTTCTGTTCTGATGAACCCAAAGTAGCACCTGAAAAAAGAGCATGTATTCATAAATATTCCATGTCGCCGGGGAAATGCCAACAGAAACTGGATTATAAATTGCAACTGATTTTCTTTGAAACATTAAGGTATTACGGACAAACCAACTTTAAAGGGATGTGTCAAATTAAAATAGATATGCATTTCCAATTAAGCTGAGGCATTTCACTTATGAATGCTGCATTTAAGGGGGCAAAATATTACAGAGGATGCATTGTAAAGTGATTAAAGAAAGCACAAAAAAGAGCATAAAGAGAAAACAAACACTTGGGATGTGTGTTTCTCTGAAGCTGTTCGTCTTGTAATAAATCAAACCCCATATTAATCTAGCCATGCTGAAAATAGAGATTATGCAGCTAATGATATTAGGGCCCAAACTGGCTGCTACACTGGGTACCCTTAAAGCAACTTGATGCTAACGTGAACTTGGGATGCTGAAAGGACCTACAAGTCCTCCTCCTGTTTGTTTAAATTTAGGGAGAGATATTTTGTTAAAAGCAATGAGAAGGCTCAGCCAACAAAAGTGCTGTTGCATTTGCAGGTCTTAAAGCTGGAGAGCTCTCGCTTCATAGGGGAAAGAAGAAGTTAATTCATAGGGCACATAAGGCTTGCAATTGTCAAAGTGCAGACATGTCAATGCTATCATTATCAGGCAGATCGGCCAAGCGTTTAATGGTAGAATCTGGAGACATTCACTCTCCACTATCAGAATGACATCATAACTAAAACAGCCTTCAGCATGGAGGGGCACACACCACACCACAGCACTTGCCCACTTTTACACTTTTGATCCTCTGGTTCAATTTTGCCACATCCCTCCTTTCCTTTTGGGAGGCATTTGAAGGCTCTTAAAAATCCTGGTTAAAAACCCTCTTGAAAACCCTGGTGAGTCTTTTTTTTAAAAAAGAAACTCATACAAATAAATAACGTTTTAAAAACAATACTTAAAAAACAGCCCCATTTGGAGAAATGGACCAGATTTAATATCAGCCACTTTGTTAGGAATAGCTGTCAGCTATCCTCAAACGTACATCAAGATTTCAGACATTTCTCATTACTCCAGTGATCTTTACTACTGTAAGAGGATGAGGTGAAAGGCATACAATTAGAAATCAGCCTTCTACATTTTTTATTACGTGCTATATAGCTCAGTTTCTCCTCTGGTTTTACACAGGTAGATATAAAATAATACAGATGACCACATAACTTTACAGAGATGTAAACACACAGACCTTTGAGTAACTAAGCTCTTTATGAACTATTCAATGACAAGGACTCAAAGCAACACGCTTCAGCCTCTGACAACAGCAGCAAGTATACGGAGCACCAATTCCCCCAAAATTACAAACGTTTTAAGCATTTTATTCCCTACACATGCAAATACACAAACACCCCAAGAGCATCACAGCAGGTATTCATAGGCATTGTAAGGAAAACCTCACCTTGTATAATAAGCGATAGGAAGTGGGAAAGTTAGGAAGGCAAAATAAATCATAATCATAGTCATAATAAATTAAAACTCCCAAGGCTACATGAAAAAAAAACTGCTATTGAGAAGCACCCAAAGAGACCACATAGTGAATTGCAGACCCATCCCAAAGCCCTTTGGCTTTTATTTACACAACCTATTGATGCACTTTCGCAGGTCACTTACTTTTCAGTTATGTTTGAACCCTGAATAATCATGAAGATCGAAGCAGCTGGGTTTGGGGGACTTCTAGAGGTTTTGGTTTGGTTTGCAAATAAGTTTCTTTCAATGGAAAAAAAAATCCAAATTATGCAAATCTGCTCCCCCGATAGGTAGTGAATATTCAATCAGATGGTGATATTGTAAATACTTCTATCCAACACACCCTTCACAGGGCAGATTTATGAAGCAACGTCACCAGCAACGCTCTGGTCCTTGTTGAAGCATCTCGAAGTTAATTAAAGCTGCAAATGTCCACCACCATCACCACCCCCCTCTCATTCAGGTTTACTATTTCAACATCAAACCAGCCAGGAGATGGTGAGGAGGGCTCCCCCTTCTTTTTATACACTTAAAGCGCCTTCTTCCAAAGTCAGTGAACAATGAACAAAGATTTGAGTGATCGAACGGCACAGAGGGAAAAGGTGGGGGGGATATTTTCCACACAAATAATCAAATCCAGTGGAAACGGTTAAAAATATAGTTGCTAATATTAAACTATGAAAGAAAACATCATTCTCCAAGCCTCGATGTGCAAAGGCGTTCGGCCAACCCCTTACAGAAGAATTTCTTAAAAGAAAAGGGAAAAAGAAAGAGCTAAATGCAGCCAGCCTTCCTTATTCTCAGTCCTGAATGAGCCCAAACAAGGCTCCTAAACTTAATTATGACACTTAAAATAAGCTCCCCCCATCACACACACACAAGCAAGGAAGGCACCACCAGTGCTATCTGTGGCAAGCAAAGCAGATCAGCTCAGCAAAGACGGCCCCTGTTGGAATTATTTTAAACTGCACAGAGAGGAGAGAGAGGAGGGAAGAGAGAGAGAGAGAGAGAGAGAGAGAGAGAGAGAGAGAGAGAGAAATCTTTAAAAGTAGATCCCATGTCCGCCTGTCTCGAGCAGTGGAAGAAAGACACATGCCTGTTTCTCCAGCGGTCCTTTTTCGCTCCCACTTCCCAGGACCGACTCCTTCCTCCGGCAGCCTCTTATCTCCTTCCCCGTTTCCTCATTGTTTGCATTTTGACGAGCAAAAGCAGAGGCAGGCAAACTTAGCGTTGCAAGGGCTCCTCTCCCCCCCCACCCCAGCTCTCATGTTCTGCTAAAGTGAAAATGAAGGGCTCTGACAACTCACGTCTCCGCCTAGACACTATTATAGACATAACAATATCCGCTCAACAAAAAACCCTCCGACAATAGCACCCATTGCACCTCCAGAGAGCCTCCAGTCCGACCATTCGCCCTCTCTCTCTCTCTCTTCCCCCTGTTTTGTTGTTGTTTTGCAAATTTCTATTCTCTCCTCCCCAGACACTTGGAATTTCGAGTTACCTACCAAATGATTACGCATAAAATACCAGCATGGTGGTGACATTAGCCAGGCCCCAACCAAACAACACCCCCCCCCCAAAAAAAAATTATATATATGCATATTTAACTCGTTTATTTAGAGCCTTTGGTAAACTGCGAGGTGTTTGTTTTAAAAACAAAACTTTTAAAAAATCTAATTAAATGCCCATTGTTTTACACAGAGAGAAACAGAGTATTGGTTTGCTTTTTAAAGTTTCCCAATTCTAGGTTTCTTTCCTTTTCCCCCTCCACTTGCTCCTTATCTCTTTATTATTAAATAATGGCCCCATTGCAACAGATGAGAACCTCAAGAGCTGGGATTTTTTTTCCTACTGTGGTATCAAAGCCTTCTCTTTATTTACATATTTTCTTAAACAACTTTTTAGTGCTGAAAAACATAAGTTGCTTTTTTTAAAAAAGAAGTCTATGGCTGTATTTCCCCCCACAAAATAAAATTGATGCAGAGACTAGGAGAAGGCAGCCAACCCCCCCCCCCCACACACACACCACCCCGGAAAGAAGATCAGGGGCAGCCACTTCAACAACCTCGCTCCCAAGTCTTCCTACATATATTTTTAAAAAACCCACTTCCACCCACCCTGTAAAGAAGGCAAGTCCGAGGTGCTGCTTTCCGTACCACCCGCTTGCAGGAATCGCCCCCACCTCTCCCTCTCTCCACGTTAAGTTTCCCTTTTAACCTGTTACTTGAGGTCGTGTCTCCCAAATGCCCTGGATTCCTGTCTGGCAGGTGCTTGCTGCCTGCTTCCGGTGGGAAGAGGGTGGAGGGGCAGATCTCATGCCTGCTCCTTCTTCCAATTCCCTACTGCCCACCACCCCACCCGCAAAGCAATCCCTTGCCTACTCCCCAGCCCCCCAAAAAGAAGCATTTTGAACTGCTCCGAAAGACAAGTGCAAAGCCCACCCCCCCACCGCAACCTCAAGCCCAGGCGCGCTTCTCGCTAAGCAGAGGTCGAGCAGACCCGGGCACAAAATGGCAGGGCTCTCTGCGAAGGCAGCAGCGCGGCAGAAGTTTTGGCACGCGCGGGGCACGGCGAAGAAGCGAAACTTTTGGTCGCCATTGATTCCGGGGCTGGGGAAAGAGGTGTTAAAAGGTTTGGAGGGGTGGTTTGTTGTTGTTGTTGGGGGTTTTTTGCGCGGGGGAGGGGGGTCGCCTTGTTCTTTTTTACATCTCTCGGTTTGCCCCTGAAGAAGCCCAAAGAAAGGGGAGAATGCAACCCGCGCACGTGGGAAAGGAGGCACTTTTGCAGAAGTTTGCATTGCACCAATTCCTTTTTTTAAGAAAGAAAGGGAAAAAAAACCTAATGAAAAGTTTCTGGGCAACTTGAGAGGGAGGGGGGGTCTTAAATCCTCCAACTATGTTTATTTTTTAAAAAAATCCGGGGGAAGTTTTTGCCTTTCTCCATGTCCCCGGCACATAAACACACGCGCGCACACCCCGCGAAAGTAACGGATTTAAAGAGAGACCCAGCCAGAGCCGCGCCGGCTCTCCTGCCTCGCTCGCTCGCTCGATCTCTCCTCCAGGCTAAGTTCTACAGCGCCATGCAATGGCTCCTTTGCTCCTTTCATTCTTCTCTCCCCTGACAGCCTTTGCTCGCAAACGTCACTGCTATGGATATTTAATTATACTGTATTTTTTAATCACGCAGGCCCTGTTGCGATGATGCAAGGGGGGGGGTGGAGAGAGAGAGAGAGAAAGGACTCCAAACTGACTTTGGCAACGTCTGGGGGGCACCCTGCTTTTTAGAAAGATAGATATTTTTAAAACTCCGGTCCTCCCCCCCCCACCCAAATTCTCTTATCTCTTTATCTTTTTTCCCCTCTTCCAAAAAAATAAAAAAGAGGAGCAAATAAACAACCCAGCAGGGGCGTCCCTTTTGTCTCTCCTTACCTTCCCAATTTTTAATTTTTTTTGTTTTGTTTTACGGTAGGAGAAACTCCCCTGCACGTAAGTGGAGCGTTGCAAAAAGATTGTGTTCAATGAATAATGAAGCATATCCCCCACATGATTGACTTGATCATTTGCTCGGGCTGAGAAACGCGGGGTGGGTGGCTGGGGGGGGGGGGCGTGTGGAGAGAGAGAGAGAGAGAGAAAGTGACCAAGGAGAGGAACTCCGATCGGCCAGGCTGACTCCCCCGAAATCTTGGCCAGCCATCCCAAGGACGGGGAGGTGGGGGTGGGAAGGAGGTGTTATTTTCATCTGTCGCTTTTTTGGGGGGGTTGCAGGAGGACCCCCCCTTTTCTCTTCTTCCTTGATAGCGATCAGGCAACATCTCAAGACATCCCCGGCTCGCTCGCTCTCTCTCTCCTCTGCTTTGGATTCCCCCTCCCCGATCTGGTAGGTGAAAAGCATTGTAGCATTCAAAAGGCACCACTCCATTGTCGCCTTGGCATAATTCACAGCAACTAGATAGGTCTTGCGGCATTTAGCTTTGATGAGCCAAATGCTCAACCCCTTGATATAATAATCTACAAAAGAATGGGGGCTGGGAACGTCCATTTTCCTCCCCCCTCGCTCGTTCGCTCGCTCCTTTTTCTGCCTAAGCAACTAAAAAAAGGGGGGGAGCATTTAACACCGAGCAGTTTGGGGCATGACCTTGAGCCCGTGTAAACACACTTATTAAAAAACCGAGCCGTTTCTCTAAGATTCCCCCCCCCCCACATCGCCGCCACTCCAGCCTCCCACCCACCCGTCGCCGCTGCTGCTGCTGTTAAGGATCCAGCCTCGATCAACCCTCTCCCCTCCCTCGCCTGTCATTTTCCCTAAACAAATCCGAAGATCTTTCCCCATTTAGGGGAGGAAAGGGGAAAAAAAAGGCAGAGCGAAGAGGGGGGGCTCGAGCAAGCGAGGAGGTGGAGAGGGGGGGTTGAGTATTTAAGCATCGCTTCTTACCTGCTCTGGAAACTATTTCAAGTCTGCTTCTTTGGAAAACTCCAGGGGGAAGCTCAGCGGCCGGCTGGATCGCGCAGCATCCGTCCAAGACGCTCCGGCGCTTAAGAGAAGTAATCAACGATAAAGTGACGTTGATCTGCACTGTAACCTTGTGGCGTATTTAATGTAAATAAGCAGTTATGTTGCCAATCGCACGCATGCAAACAGAGAAAGGTCCTCAGCGTTGCATTTTGATGCTTTCCATTAAGGCTGACTTTATTTACATACACTATTTAGGGGAAAGAGAGGGGGGGAGAAGAGGAGAGAGGGAGAGGGAGAGGAGATCATGATGGTACGAAGACAATACTAGTGCCAAATGATTATGAAAATATGATTTTAATTAATCACGTAGTAGGCAAGGAAATTAGCATACGGTAATTAAACTTCCAGGGGAAAAAAAGGGAACGAAAGAAAGAAAGAGGGAGGGGGGGAAAACACGCCATGAAGGTTCTTTTTGCCTTATGGGTCTGAAATAATGGGGGGGGGATATATATAGATATAGATTTAAAATATGAGATTCCCACTCCCCCCCCTCCTCCTGCGCTCCAATGCTTATATTATAAAGCAGATAACTTTAAAGGAAAAGAAAAGCCAGCAACTTTAGCAAGGTTGATCTGCTGAGGAAGGTCTAGGAAATAATCTGTAGCCCAGCAGAAGGTGAGAAACGGGGAGTAGGGGGTATGTGTGGCTACTGAAGTAAAAGAAGAGAGGGAAGCGGGGCAGAAGGGGGGTCAAAATGGAGTGGGGGGGGAGAGAAAGCTGAATAATGCAATTATGGATTCTGTGTCCCATAGTTGACAAAAGCATGGTGCCTCAATAGACTCTTTGTGATGGGATTATATAATGATTGTGGGGTAATTATGGGAAAAAAGAGATTTAGTCATAATAAAAAAGTATCAAAATACATCAGCTTCTTTTAAAAGGAAAAAGCTAGCTCACGACATTAGGGGCATGTTAATAGGAAGGGGGGCGGTGGGAGAGAGAGGGAGAGAGAGAAAGGCAAGATCCGAACGAGCTGACAAATAAAGAGAAGACTGTGATGCGCATGATTAAGAAGAGATGGAGACAGATTGATTATTCAAAATGCCGAGCCACAGGGACACTTAAAACATTGATTCAGGTAACACTAGTTTCATCTCAACTGAAATGAGTTCCCTGAAGATGACTGGCATACATTTTAAATCAGTTTATGCCGTTAAAAAAAAGAGAGAAAGAGAGAAAGAAAGAAAGCAGAAACAACATCACAAGCAGAAATCTTCTAACATAAACGCAGAAGTCCATGCAAGTGGGGGTTAGATTTCTGGCAATTCCCCGAAAGAATAATAAAAGTATGTGAGTGGGAAGGGCGGTGTGTTTAATTACTCTCTTCCTTAAATGTTCCCATTATTCCTTTCCATCCGATTTGAGAGGGATGCCTACTCGTTTTTCACATTATATGAGGTTCCACCCCACATCCCTCCTACAAATGGGATGACTTTTTTATCAGCTGCCCCCAAAAAAGAGATTTCCAAAAGGATTTTTTTTTTAAGGAAGTTTCTCTTTCCCCACCCCTCCTGACTTTTTTGTTTTTTGCTTTTGTTTTGAAGAAGTTTAAGAGCAGTTCTTTAAGACTGGTCCTAGAAATGTGGGGAAGAAGAGACCAGTTTTCATGTCCCGTCTTCCAAAGTTTTGAAATTCACTCCGCACTTCACCATTTAACGTGTCTGGAAATTCTCTTTGAACAAATTCCAAAATACACTTCCCCCCCCCAACCCCCGCAATAGAAATTAGCATAGCAATCACATCAATAATATCACTACCGCTATGGGAATGATAACTGGAGCAGTGGGGGTGTTCTTTATTCCAATTCTTTGTGGATCAACAGATTATATTCTCTCGCCTTTTGAATTTGTTATTGTAAAGTCAAGTGATTCTTTATAAGTGACAGCCATGGCAAAGAGATGAGGATGGGAAAGCAGGTCGAGAGGAAGTCACCATATGGACTTTTTAAAAGGCACTTTTTGAACAAGATAATGGGGAAATGGTTGTTGCCTTTTAACCCTTCATTGTCTCATTCATGGCCTCAGAAAACATACACACACACAACTTCCAACCTGGCTTGCTCCTGGCTGGTTTCTGGGATTGTGATTAGCAACTTTATAAGAAGCAAAACACCACAACAACAACCCCAAAACCCTAAGACATACAGTAAGTCTGACAGTTTCTGAGTTAGATAAGTGGTCTTATGTAGCCTACCATGCTGCTTTCAGCTCTGGCCAGGACTGAATAGTTTTCTCAGTGTGAGGTGGGCCTCCATAGGGTGATGCAGGCAGTTGCCATGGAAGATACGCTATTCCCTAATGAGCTGCCACTCTGCATCTCCAATGCATTTCCCAGTTTCATATGGCTAACTGTTGAGTTGATTGCTTGTGTTAGAGGTCAGCAGGGTGACTTATTTTTCTCTCTCTTCTAAACCCATTTGCTGGAGAGATTAGTTGTGGGTACATCAACGCCAGTGAAGTCCCTTGTTCATGGCAAGGAGTGACTGATGCTCCTCTTCAGTTTAAGGTGATGTGCACATTAGTGGCTTAAAAAGCAGAAACACCATCCCACCCCCACCCACGTTTCAAGTTGCTATTTTACACCGCTGCTCGTACCAGAAGGGTGGAGAGGGTTTCTTCACCTGAAGCCGATTATCTGTTTTGCCTCCCTGCAATTGCAAACACACTCTCTGAACTCCTATTCAATGAAGCTACCACCTGCGCATGTGCAACAGTGGTCCAAACAGTACACACCTCAGCTGAACTGCGGCTTTCATTTTCAAATTGGGTGGAAGATGGTTTGAGGGGAAGCACCTCAAACAGGAGTATTTCTGTATGAGCTACAGGATACAGATAAATTGTGGCTAACACTGTGCATTCTTGGCTTCAAATATCAGCAGTAGGAGCATGCTGGAGCAAGAGCAAATGGTAATGTGTACATAACCTTAACCCGTCTTACACTTGAAAAAGCTTTAACAGGGTTGTTTTCCTGACTTGGTGAAGTCCACTATGAGGAAGCCTGAGAAGACACACTATTAAGAAAGACTATAGTAGTGCAGAAAGTGAGACCCTGAAGATGCTTACTAAATAAATAAGCATTTACAAAACCTATGTCCTGACCATCTTAGCTGGTGACTTTCAGTAATCCTACTTCCATTTCATCTCCCTCTCTCTCTCTCTCTCTCACACACACACACACACACTTTTTGTATTATTTCAAAGGGTTACAAAGATCAATAGTATCTGGAGAAGGGAGGGGGTGATATGCCAAACGTTTGGCAGCTCATTAACTCTGAAGACTCAAATACTAGATAGAAAACTCTACAAAATCAGTATTTATTCAAATCCACTATTGTTATTATTATTTATTATTATTATTATTATTATTATTATTATTATTATTATTATTATTATTATAGCTTTATACCCTGTATATTCAAAGGACATACAGATATATGTGGCAGGCATATCAATACTAATACAATTAAAACAGTTGAAAACTACCTCCCTAAAATAGCTTAAACAGCTTTTTAAAAAAGTTTAAAACTCCTAAAAGCAAACACCTGACCTGAAACTATGCAGGATTTTCCTGGTTTAGGGATTTCCCTATTAGAAGAAATAAAAAGATGGGACTTGAAGCACCACATGTCTACAGGTGGGCCAGGTCATGCTATACCACTCAAGCAGGAACACAAGGCTCCTCCTCAAGTGATTGCCCTGGTCTGGAACAACTGTCACAGTTCTGGTTTGGAATTGCAAAGGGAACCATCACTGTCCAGAAGTCAGCCTTTGAGGGGAGACACTGGTGTGTATACCTGCTTCCACAACTTCTCTCTCTCTCTGGGCATTACAATGTGTGACTGGCAACATTTTTTTTTTTTTAAAGTATTAGATTTTCTATGGAAAGGGTAAATCTGGAATAAATGAGGAAAAAATATGACCTGGCATTTTGACATCATGTGGCCCTTGCAAGAACTTACAAGCAGCATTGATCACACAAATAGATAAGGTAAAGATAAAAGTAAAGGACCCCTGGACGGTTAAGTGCAGTCAAAGGCGACTATGGGGTTGCGGCGCTCATCTCACTTTCAGACCAAGGGAGCTTGCGTTAGTCCACAGACAGTTTTCCGGGTCATGTGGCCAGCATGACTAAACAGCTACTGATGTACAGAGGACCGTGACGAGTGCCAGAGCACACGGAAACACCGTTACCTTCCCGCCACAGTGGTACCTATTTATCTACTTGCACTGGCGTGCTTTAGAACTGCTGGGTTGGCAGGAGCTGGGACAGAGCAACAGGAGCTCACCCTGTTGCAGGGATTATAATCACTAACCTTCCAATCAGTAAGCCCAAGAGGTTCAGTGGTTTAGACCACAGCGCCACAAATAAGCACCCACCTGGAAGCATCCTTACTTTGGTGCCCTCAAATGTGCACACAAGCTGCAATCTTTTTTAGTGGACAGGTGAAATGCATAGTCTTATACAGAAAATCTTTCTGTGAGCCTCTAGATGTGTCCCCCAAGCTTGCCATTTCTCTTGTGCTCCTTTCAGTTCTCCAAAGTAGAAGTCTGTAGAGAACAGAAAAGTAGGTGTTCTCAAGGAAGGGAGACACTTGCAGGGGAAAAGCTCTTACTGCTCACCCCTTAGTAATGGTAATCAATTAATAACTCTTTAATCGGGTAAAGTATAAAGGGTAGAATAAGTATTTTCAAGATATAGAATCAATGCAATGAAGGAATCACAGCTAAAAAGATCCCTGACAGATGGCCACCCAAACTATGTTTAAAAGACAAAGGGTGGTCCACCACCTTTCAAGGTAGTCTGTTCCACTATCAAACAGCTTACTTTGGTTTGGCTTCTTTTAGAGAAACTCATGCTGGCTCTTAATAATCAAAGCATCCTTTTCTAAGTGCTCATGGACAGTCGGTCCAGGACCTGCTCTAGGACCTTTCCTAGTATCATCATCAAATGGGCCAGTTGGTAATTGCCTAGATCCTCTCCCCAGCCCTCCTTTTCAAGATGGGGACAACATTTGCCTGCTTCCAGTCCACAGGGACAGAGGCTGTGTGATTACATCTATATGTTACTTTAGTACTCTTGGAGGCAGTTCATCAGGCCCTGGAGACCTAAATTCATTTAAAGTACCTAGATGTTCCCTTACCACCTCTTTTCTTAACCTGGGCTGCAGCTGCTTCTCTGCATCATCTATGCTATTATCACGAAGTTGGGCACTGTTTTTCTTTTGGGAGAAGACAGATGCAAAGTAGGTGTTGAGTAGTTCCACCTTCTCTCTGTCACTTTGCCTGGCTTCTCTATGCAGAGTTAATATGAGAATTAAACTGAACCAGCTTAAATTTATGCAGGCTCTCTGTATATTAAACTGTAGATTAAAGGTGATGTCCTACTCCAAACTGACCCATTGAAATTCACAGGCATGCCTTAGGTTCATTCATTTCAATGGGTCTACACTGAGTAGGGCTTAGTTGGCTACAGCAGGAAACTGCTTCAATTTTAACCTAAACCAGTTCTCAGCTCACCTGAGCTAAATTGAAAAATTGCCCAAAGTAAGACTAAAACATGTTTTAGGTACTCCAGGTAGCTGAGGCAGAGAGGAATGTGTCCAGTTGGAGAATGATACATTTCAACATGAATTAGAAGAGAGAAAAGCGTCAAACTCTATGAGTAGCAGAAGCATGTAAGAGTGTTTGTTACTGAAGTAGAATTTATTGTGGACTCCTAGGAACTTGAACTTTTAGAACCAATTCCAATGTGGCAATTTGTGCCGTAGACATACAGTAAGCAGAAACACATTGATAACCTGTATCAGAATGTACTGTCTAAGTAACTTATCAAAGGAAAGTCTTGTACTCATGAGATTATCCCTAGAAAAGCAATTCTTATGCGTAGATGATGTGTTTAGACTATGCCTTCCATAAACCATTGCATGACAGCAAACTGTTACCCTTGCTGTGTTCTAGAATTGGGGGAGTTTTGAGATCTCACAGGCAGCCTACGGGAACATAGAAATTAGAGCATCAGGGCAGGACAACAAACAACAACAGCAACCATGTATCATGACACAGTATGCTATCACTCTAGGTCAGTGTTGCAAAGAAAACAGTTGCTGCATGAAACCAGGAAGGAAACATTTGTGTTCTACTGTCAGGGTTCCAGTGACAGATTAACAAAGCAAATGATGATTGCTGACAGGAATGAGGCCCTCTCAGCATATAACAACTATGTTTAGAGATTTGCACTGGTGGCCAATTTGCTACTGGGTCAAGTTCAAGGAGTTACGGTTAGTATTTAAAGTCCTTAACAACTTGGGACTAGTTTCCCTACGATCACCTGACTCCATATACCCCATAACTGGCATTGTTATAGACACATAATACCTGTTCCATATCTGTAAGAACACGATGGTTTAGTGTGGCAGTACCTGCACTTTGGAACTCCCTGCCTCTTGATATCAGGCAAGCACATTCACTATAATCTTTTTGGTGCATGCTAAAAACATTTTTGTTCAGACAAGCCTTCCCCAGATGCTTAGAAAGATTATTAGAATTTTAATCTGTTTTTAGAATATTGTTGTTTTAATTTTTTGAAAGTCTTAACTTGGTGGATTATCCCCTTTTTTTATCCATTTCCTCCTCTTGAAACAGCAGCTTCCCTCATGCAACATTACAAACTCATTTTGAAGCTCCTGTGAGTTTCAAATGCGCCTTGAACCCAGTACAGGGGAAATCCAAAGTTAGCCTCAATTCTATGGAATCTGGCCTCAGCTTAGTCAAGTAAAAAAGGGCCTGCATTAAGGATGTATGTTACAAGCACACTTGTTAAAAAGCACTCAATTTCTCCCATATCCACACAATAGTTAGAGGCTTTTATCATACAGAACAGAGATACTTGAAGCCACAGATAGTAGTTGCTACTTATAGAATATACCTCTTATACTGCATATATGTGAGCTGACAGCAAAGAACTTGATTTTAGAGTGCAATGCATAAGGCACTGGAGTGGGTGGAACTAGGGCTGCCAAATGATTAAATAAATTTTAGTTGATTAATCATCAGTAACTTAGTTAAACTCAGAACTAGAGCATCTTCAACAGATGACTTCTACTTGAAGGCCTTGAGCAAAGAAGAGCCCTTTGTGACCTAGGATTTGATTCCATTGCTCTTGCCATCAAAATGTTTCTTGCAACATTCAACCAAAATTTGCTCTCATGTCCTTCTTTAATTGCAGCACCCAAGACTGTCCTCTACTTAAACAGGTTTCAGTTGCACACCATGTCACAAGATAAACAAAATACAGGGCATTGGAGGTAGGAAGTAAGCACAGTGCACAAGCATATTACAACAATTCTACAGCCTTTATAATACAAAGGAAAGTAGCTTATAACAGGCTCCATGATTAATTTGAGTAGGTATCATGGTTAAAGCATGTTTGCAAATATTTTCTTTCTTTTTAAAATTGCTGGTAAAAGTATGCTTTACAGAAGTTTTGCTAACCGAAGTCTGGAAACTCAAGCTGAACCTAGCCTCAAAATCACCAAGACTTACTTCCAAATAGACACATTTAGTTTCAGACTGCAAATCTTTCCCCTTAGCTTTATAAAAAAGAAAAAGGAAAAAAAATGATAATACTATTAATGTATACAGAGAATTTCATTATTAAGTAGACAATCTGATACAACAATATGATAATTTCAACCCAAATAAATTCAAGCTTTCACTTTTAAGTGGGTAAGTGTGATATATGGCAGACATTATTCTCTGATTCTATGCCAATACAGGAGACTGACTGATAGATATTTTCTGATTCAAGAACCATGGTATTTAAAAATATTTTAAGAAAAATGAAATTTCAAAATCATTTTTGAATGACAGGCCCTGTGATTCTCAACCTATATTTAAATGTTTCAATACTGGGACACATTACTTAAAAGCAAGCCCTACCATAATCAGTGGGGCTTACTTTCACATAATATGTTTAGAATGTACTGAGAGAACCTCTAATTCTCTGTCAATTTCTATTACTTAGAGAGAGAGAAAAGTCTACCATTCAAAACGTATTATCAGAAAACAGCATAGATGTATGTGATGCTGCCTTTGGGCCTGATTCCAGTTGGTGCAGAATGTGGAAGCTATACTGATGATGGGGCAGACAGGTACCAACATGGGACACCATTGTTAAAACATCTGCATTGGCTGCCCATCTATTTCTCAGCCAGGTGCCAGGTTCTATTATAAATTTACAAAGTCCTGAACAACTTAGTTCCAAGCTACCCTAGGGATTGCCTGAGCCCTTATACTCCAGCTCAATCACTGAGATCATCTGTAGGAGCATCACTGGTTGTTCTCTAACTCACATGACATTAAAATGGCAGTAGTGACAGCAGCAAAGGACTTCCAGCTTTATAGATTGTGTGAGCAAGAACAAATGCTCCTAGGCTGTAGAAGCTAACATAATTTTCTATCCATCTATATTGGAACTAGGGTGAACACCCCCCCCTTCAAATGCCCCAATATCTGACAATGGCAGAATTTTGCAGTCATTTCTAACCATTGATATCAATCAGCAGCTATTACAATTGGTCATTGCTTCTGTCCTAACAATCCTGAATACTGGTCAATCCAAAATCATGATTTATATAACATCATATTCTGCATATGCAGTGCTCCATAAAGGAAATAGAGATCCCTGCTTTAAGAAACAAAATCTAAATTTTGATGTTATTTTCTGTTCATGTTATTTGCTGAAAAAGAATGATTGACAGCTCGTCAACAATTTAAGCAAGTCTATGATCCCACATGCAGAAACATATGTGCACTGTTCTTCATAGCAGGACAGCAGTGCATGAGATTTCATGCACCAGGAGTGTACACTGGAGTGTCAAAACTTTCACTTGGCTGCAGCATTACCTTATGATCACATTCCCCCTTTTGCTTTTCTTTGCAAATATCTGTGGAATGTTTGATGAGATAGGAGGGTTTGTTTTGTGCCTTGCTTGTTCATCACTGCGTAAGTGCACCGGCTAATCAGAGTTTGAATACTTCATCCTCCTTGGTGGAAATGTTGCCATTCATACAAGGAAATGAATTATTTCCCACCATCGCTAATCAAGCTGCCAAAAAGCTAACATTTTGTTGGAAACCAGCTAGCTAACTCTCTCTGATTGCGGTGATCTGCCAAAAATGGAGACCTTGTGGAATATTAAGAACATAAGAAGAGTCTGCTGGATCAGAACAATGGCCCATCTAGTCCAGCAGCCTGTTCTCACAGTAGCCCAACCAGATGCCTGTGGGAAACCTGCAAACAGGACCTTAGCACATAAGCACTCTCCATTCCTGTGATTTCTAGCAGTTTGAATTTGAAAGCATTGCTTCTTCTGACCATGAAGGCAGAACAAAGCCATCATGGCTAGTAGTCATGGATTTAAAAGAAGATTGCAGCCATCCAAGTTGGTGGCCATCACTAATAATAATAATAAAATTCCATAGTTTAACTGCGTGCAATATCAACACACCATGGCCTCGATTTTCTACCTCTCTTGCTGTATAATGGGTCCAACAGCTGCCAAGTACAAATTAATGAGAGTTTAGAAGAGCCTAGCTTCCACTTTAAGCCAAGGTTGTCCTGAGTTTGTTTTAACACTCTGAATTTAAGTGGAAACAAAACATCAGTACGGTACTGGTAGATTATTAGCAACTGCAACTTTGCTAGATTGTTTCATTCTATATCTGCAGAGCTACATTTCAGTATCAAAATAGATTGTGAGACTATTTCCAAAGAAGACTTCACTGCTTTTTGCAATGAGCTGCTGCTCCTCTTTACTGCAACCTGGAAACCCATGCCTCCTAAAGGATCTATATAGCAGCAGCCTAAAGCTAGATAAATGTTACCCTCCATGATCGAAAACAAAGTTGGGTTCAGTAGAAGTTAACATTAACAATGCAGGAGCCTGAAGAAGAAATTAGAAACATGAGTCTGTGATAATGATGATATTATCACACTGGCAAAAAAAGAAAGGGAGGTTGTTGGTGGTGGAAGCACTCTCAAATGTCATAGAAAGAAAATGAAGAAAAACATCCTCACGCAAATGGTCTTTTCTTCTCTGTGATGAAAATCCTTGTACACATGCTCCTAACTAGAACCTTAAATTGAAAAGCAAGTATTTCTTTTAATGTAGTGATTAAGACAGAGCAGCGAAAGTCTCCCACTTCAAATCTTGGCATGAACTTACTAGGCTCCTTAGCCAAGCCACTCTCGCTCTCAGCAATGACCCCCTATCTGCAATGTGATGATAATGACCTATCTTACAGGGTTGCTCAGTCAAGATTAAAGGAAGGTTTATATGTTTGGTTATTTTAAAGCACTTACATGCCACCTTCTATTTCAAGGTGGTTTAAACTATAAAAGAATTATAACTAACATTAAAATAGCAGTGCAACACAACATCTACAGTAGCTTACTACTACCACTACTACTAATAATAATAATATTTAGATCCCACCCATCTGGCTGGGTTGCCAGCACTGTCTCAATACCCCAAAAAAAGCTTGAGCAAAAAAGCATGTTTTAGAGAGCACTCTGAGCAGCAGCCTAAATGCATATAGGGTTGTTGTTGTTGTTGTTGTTTTAAAAAAGTAAAGGACCCCTAGACAGTTAAGTCCAGTCAAAGGTGACTATGGGGTGCGGTGCTCATCTCACTTTCAGGCCGAGGGAGCCAGCGTTTGTCCACAGACAGTTTTCCGGGTTATGTGGCCAGCATGACTAAACTGCTTCTGGCACAACAGAACACCATAATGGAAGCCAGAGTACACGGCAATGCCACTTACCTTCCCACCTATTTATCTACTTGCACTGGTGTGCTTTCAAACTGCTAGGTTGGCAGAAGCTGGGACAGAGCAACAGGAGTTCACCCCCATCATGTGGATTAGTACCACTGACCTTCCAATCAGCAAGCCTAAGAGGCTCAGTGGTTTAGACCACAGTGCCACAAACAGCATCTAATTGCTATGCTTAATTCTTATTCTTTTAGATAACTGCATTTTTGCCACTTACATTCCACCAGGTTGCTAGGTCAAGTGACCAGGCTGAAAGGTGTTAAAATGTCTTGCTATCTGAACACAATGCATTCTCGGGAAATTGTTTGTTAGGCAAGTGTTTGTATAATGAGTCACTGATTTCCATTGATTCCTATCAGGAAAATGTCTAATGTGTTCCTGAGCACAAAATTTTGACCAACAAATGAAAAAACCCAGGAAACCCCTCTGAATCCTTGTAAAAGGAAAACAAGGAGGGGGGGGACATGTTCTTATTTGTCCAATCTCTCTTTGCCCGCCTAACATGGTTTCTGACGAAACGGCTGCCACAGACCAACAAAACACCAAAATTAAAGCTTGCTTAGAGGCAATTATCTGTTTACAGCACTACACACAGGTCTAGCTGTTCGGATATCTGAATCTGCAGTGTGTACAGTGGTACCTCTGGTTACAAATGCTTCAAGTTACAGACACTTCAGGTTACAGACTCCGCTAGCCCAGAAATAGCACCTCGGGTTAAGAACTTTGCTTCAGGATGAGAACAGAAATCGAGCAGTGGCGGTGCAGCAGCAGCGGGAGGCCCCATTAGCGAAAGTGGTACCTCAGGTTAAGAACCGTTTCAGGTTAAGAACGGACCTCCAGAATGAATTAAGTTCTTAACCCGAGGTACCACTGTATAGCAAAGTTTTGGTACTAATTCCTTGTGTTTGGACAAGTAATTTTTTCATATAATGAGTGTTTGTATAGCGGGACCTGCATGTACAGGTAAAAACAATTGGGTTCCAATCCACATTCATGAAATACACCTCTCTACTTAGAAGCCCTGCTGAGTTAAATTGGGATTACTTCTGAGTAAGTGGATATAGGATTTGTAGCCTGAGTAGGCAAGACACTGTAGGTGGGGCCAGGAATGTCCCCTGCCTGAAATCCTGGGGGGTCACTGCCAGTTAGTGTAGATCAGTGTTTCCCAACCTTTTTTGGGCAAAGGCACACTTGTTTGATGAAAAAAATCTCGAGGCACACCACCATTACAGCCCCGTGACGTCAGCGCGCAGCGTCACGCCGGGAGGGACGCACGAAAGTGTAAGTTTCAATTTTTTTCCCTCCCCCTTGCCAGGGAACCTCCAAGCTTTGGGGGTGGGGGGGGAGGAGGCAGCAAAGCGAGGCAGGAAGGAGAGCGCGGCTTGGCTGGGTGAGCTTTGGCAGGGGCAGGGAATGAGAGCCGCGAGGCGGGCGCTGCGGACGGAGGCGCTGCCTGCCGAGCTCGCAGGCAGCCAGGCAGGCAGACGGCGAGAGCCCCGCGCTGGGCGGCCTCTCCTCGCCGCCGCCGCCCCGCCTCTCGCCGCCCGACTCGCCCGCTCTCATTCCCTGCCCCTGCCAAAGCTCACCCAGGCAACATCTCGCGGCACACCAGGCAACATCTCGCGGCACACTAGTGTGCCACGGAACAGTGGTTGGGAAACACTGGTGTAGATAACACTGAGCTAGCTGGCCCAGTGGCCTGACTCGGTATAAGGCAGCTTGCTGTGCTCCTTTGTTTTCTGTGTTTCTATGTTGTCTGATGCTCCAGAAAGGGAAGATGCAGGTATTTGCAGCTTGACCATATTTATCGTAATGGGGCATGAAGGAGAAGGCAGGTGTATAATGTCAGCCCAATTTCAAGGGTAGGCAATTATTGGGAAAGGCATGTCCATGTTTGTGTGTGTGTGTGGGCCTGTTGCAAATCAGATGCTTACAAGAAAAAAGATATGATATATGGTTCTGAGACATGTATGCTTCCAGATGATGGTACACTTTAGGATCTGTTAATCTGGCTCAGCCTAACTTCGGAGTACAGACACACAACCTGACAATAAAATACAAAGTTTGGGAACAGTAAAGCTTTTCATATGCTAGTTCCTGCCAAAAAAATTATTTACTTTTTTTATGGGGATTTCTTCAGAAGGGCAGACTCAACAGCCAATATTTTTGCTTCTGAGCAGCAAAATTTGTTAAGACATGCAGCCTCCAAGGCTGTGTGATTACTTTGTTGTTCTGCACATAGTATTTTTCTCTTTCTCCTGACTCTATAATGTGCTTTTAAAATATGGGGTTTTAAAGGTTTCATGCAATTAATTAATGTTTTTAAAGAAATATAACATCTGATCCCAAATCTCAGAAGATGCAGGAGGGGTGAGTTCTTTCCTCTACACTTTTGTTTTGCAAAGAAGGGCAAGGAAAGGAGGTCTCAAAATAATTTAGTTCCATACCAATTAATCCCCCTGAGACATGCAGCAATGGTTTTTTTTAGATGTAATTATGATGCAGTGGCTATATTATCTGTAACATGAACCCCTGGTTCGGTTTTTTAAAAAACCACTTATTGAGATAACCCTCTCTCCCATATTGTCCCATCATTCAAAAAGTGATGTTTTGTAACTAGATATAGGTTTTTAAAAAGAAAAGTTAAAAGTTTTCAGTCTTAGTGTTGAACTGTAGGGCCACAGGTTTCCCAGCCCTAATCTACAGCAATAGAGGATAATTCTGATGACAACTTCTTTTTAGTGCACACCACTCTGCAATTTCAAATGAAAGATGGTATATAAATATTTTATATAAATAGAGCTGTTGTGGGTGCCAATGTCTCAGAGAAAAAATATTAAACTTTGGGTGAGAACTGAACAATCACCAAGCCCAACAGAAGAAAGTGGACTGCAATTGGGTATATTTCCATAAATAAGCCAGACAGTATAATTTTCTATTCTAAGTAACATTAAAATGCATAGAACATATGCATTTATTTGGTGAGGGTTTTTTATTTTAAAAAATGCATATATTTCACCCCTCATATCCAGAATGAAAGAAAGAAAGAAAGAAAGAAATTTCTGCCTCCCCTCCCCCCAAGGAAGTTTAGAAAATTTATATCTTTAGCAATAATGTATCTGGGATCAAACTAAAGAATTCCTCAGAAAATTTTAGAACCAGAATAAACCAAGACCCAAACTCCATTGTAGGAGTCAGCAAGCAAGCAGTCACCCCTAATGGACACACTGTGGCCAATTATGTCCAATCATAATGGGATAAATTTTGTTTTAAAGGGAAAGGTTTGGCAGCAATCTTCATTTTTGCCACTCCCCTTTCCCTTCTCTTTTCCTCCTTACGCCCAATGAAAAGACATGGTGGGTCTACTCTAATTTCCACTGGATATAACCCAAAGATTTTTATTTCACAGAAGAAATTCCAAACGCCTAGAGAGCTGTAAAACAAAAACAATCCCATATTAAACATTAATTACGAAAGCCCATTTGGGATGGGGGCCACCGATAAGCAAAAATTTTGGTGATGTTTTGAATTTGAACAAGGTTATGAGTTGAGGGGTGGGGGAAGGACCCCTTTTGGCCCCAGGTCTCCTGCCTAAGCTTTCTGTTAGTGATTAAACAAGCTAACATCTGCTGATGGAAAGATCTTTAAGAGAAAAGCACTTGTGCATTCATAGCGACACAAATAGGAGCTGAACACTGTCAATTTCCCAATGACCTTTTAAAAACAACGGCAACAATGAATGGGGCATATCTGCTTACAGATCTGATAAACAGACCAGAAAAATGAGGCGGGGGGGGGGGGAGAGGGAGAACATCATAAGCTAGAGGAAAAGCGGAATGCCTTCAAAAGCTAATGCATTACAAATCTGTGAAGCATACGTGTGACACAACCTAAGAGAATCAAGCTTAAAAAGCACAGAATCAATAAAAAGCCATTAAAAATCAATCTTTTAACAATGTATGAGATGGTTTGCATGTCCTCGGCCACCCTTTTTAACACTAATTCTGTAATAATTCCAAACTGATATGCAGAGAACGTGCCAATGTAAATCTGAGTACTCAAAAAATAAAATAAAAAATTAAGAGCTTAAATTGGGGGGAAATAAGCTCTATAGGGAAAAAATTCTACACAATGTCCATCAATGTTTAGAATAGATTTTGTTAGTAATCTGGAAGAGATTTAAGGCCTAGACATAAAATTAGGAATGATTTAAATAGATTCATCAAATTACTTCAGTTGTTTAGAATTGGAAGGATCACCAATAAAAAATAAAAAAATCTTAGGATTTAGGACATACCACAAATACAGGCGGTGGTGTATTTTCAAATCAATCAATAAATAAAAGCTTCAGCAGAACATTAGCCAGGGGTTTTATGTATCTGCATGAAGGTTCATTTTTGTAAGAGTTTGCTAAATTCAAATGGATGGTCTGCTTTGTCCCTTAATTTGCACAATATTAAATGATTTTACATACAAGAGGAAAATCTGTAGCCAGCTTCTCCAATTAACCTGATTGCAGGGGGAAGTAATTTAGAAATTGACCTGTTCTTGCTCAGACTCTTTATTGTAGCCTTCTGGGCATCACTTCTGTGTTGTTGTTTTTTACCCCTAAGTTCATAAGTTCGTGGTCCTGACTCCCAACAGATTTTAGATGTACTGAGCCTTTCTTCTTTTTAGAAGGACACTATGAGAGAATCTTGGGAAAGGAACTTGTGTGTGCAGTGTTATATGAATAGGTCCCCCGTTACAAAACAAGCAAAAGTGTGGATGAGCCTGAAGTCAATCAGATGCAGTATGAGGGCAGAAGAAACAACATTCTGACCAGTGAGTTGCCTGATCCAGGTCGTTCTCTAGAACAGAAACAGTATGCTTATGCAATTGAACTAGGACTTGTAGTTAAAGAGACAGAGATTTGTGCTTCCCTGTGTGATATGCTCTCTCAAGAACTAATGGGGTTGTGTATATTTCGTGTGTGTGTGTGTGTGTGTGTGTGTGTGTGTGTTTTGCATAGCCAGGAGGGAGGGGTAACTGATGGGAGGAAGAAAGCTCCAATGGAACCAGAGACAGAGATGCCAGGGATAGTGGGAGTGAGTGCTCCTGGTAGGATTTACAGACCAGCGGATATATGTATGCAAAGGTCTAGTACATGCACTTGCACCATATTGCCATGTTTGGCTATAAATACAAATCAGGCAGGCAGAAACGTAAGGAGATTAAGCAAAGGGAACTAAAGAAGCTGAAGGACATCAATCAGTCCACCACCTTTTCAGAACAGACATGGCCTTTCTGCAGTCTGACTCAGGCAGTGCTCTACCTAAGGAAGTACATGAATATTATTTCAATATACAATATCAGTGGCTACTGATGATGAAGAAAAGCTGCCAGATGCATCATGTGATTCCAGTCTAATGTTTTCAGAAGATAGGTCACCATTAGCTTAAAATTTAATAGATCTATTTACAAAATATTTGCAGCAGCATCAGTCTATTAGGACTTTTTAAAAAAATAAAATCCAAACATTGACAGGCTAATAACTTTATTATTAGGACCAACCAAAATGTTACAAAACAGCAAGATTTGTAGGACTCATTGTTAGGCTGTATGATATGTCAAAACATAAATAGCGAAAAGGGTGGGGGATGTTTGAGGGCATGGTAGAACACCCCCCACACACACACACACACACCTCACACACAAACTGAGCCATAGCATAATTTCTGAAATGTAGAAAATGTGATTTCAGAATTAGGATAGAAATACTTCCTTCATGACTTGTTAGAGTGTATGATACTGCATGCACCATCATATACATGTGGATGGGGGCCTGTGTTACATGTACTGCCCCCAATGATGTTCAAACCCCATGCAAGGATCTTTGAAAGCTGCTTCACACATTACAAGTTTATCAGGTCTGTATTACAGCCCAGAGGTGAGGAACTGCTGGATTGTGCTGAACTATAACTCCCATCACCCGACCATTGGTTTGCATTTTCTGACACTGGTGGGAACTGTAGTTCAGGAACATCCCAAGGGCCACATGTTCCCCACACCTGTTATAGCCCTTCATTACCTACCTACTAAATTATCTCAAGTATGTATGTATGTGAAGGGTACAGAAGGATGCACTGGGTCAAGGCAGATCCAAACATTTCAGACTAGTATGTTCATACATACATTGTTGGCAACCGTCAGTCTCAGGAGACAATGGAAGAGTGTGCCTTCAGGGGTAAAGTCAAACCGCTGGAGAATTACAGCACCTGCTGTGGCTGCAGAGACCAAAATGGGAGAGATATGTTTTATTGCAGGCGGGGCATCACAATTATGATAGTGCACAGACCTTCTGCTACCCCAGGGGTTAGAAAGCAGTGCATAAAAGGCCTGCATCTATTCTAGGAGTGGGTACATTCCACTGCAACTGAATAATAATCAAGACAAGAGCAAAGCAATCTTTTATTAATGTTACCCAAAAAAAATTGGCAGGAGCAAACAATCAAAATCTATTTTATGGATTTCATTCTTAATTTATCCCCTTTTACTCCTCTGCTCCTACAGCTGTTTCTTTGTGAGTGCTGCTCATATTTTCTTGCATCCGCTAAACTCAGCTGAAGTAAAAGAGGGAGGGGGAGAAACTTTCATCCGGTGAGGCACTTTATCAAGAAAATTCCTCAAGAAATTGGTTGTTACCTGTAGATAACAACTGGTTTGTTAGTTAATGGCTAGCGGCAGAGCCAAGGCCTGTTAATGCTCCAGCTGTCCAGTCATTAACTGCAGTAAAGACTGATTTTGAGGAGGTTATTGCTGTGATAAAATATCCTCAAAAGATTATAACAGCAATAGTGAACGGGGGAAAAAAGTGTTAGTGGCTATAGTGTGACTGAATTGCTGCGTTTGAAAAATTGGTCATTCCCTGGCGGTTCATAACCGATTTTCCACCAGTCAAAAAGCAAGTTGTGCTCTGTTAGGTTTATTGTACAAGGCAATAAAAATATTGGCCAGGTTAAATTGTCAGCATGTTACGACATTAACTACTCTTTTACTGTGCTTAATTTTTTAAGCGTTACTATGATTCATTACTACAGAATGAAAAACTAGGCTCTGCACATTAGCAAGCATTTCAAGAGAGCAAAACTGAGGTGGGGGGGCGAAGGGAAGCAAAATTAAATTTCACTTCATAGCTTTTTTTTAATCTTTATTTAAAATGTAACCAAATTTCTAAGAGTACTATAGTGTTCTTGGGCCTTTCATTGGCAAGTTTGGCTTCCAATGTATGCATTATGAATGTAACGTCTGGTGAAACCATCAGAGCCAAGTATTTATCTGCATTTCCCTTTAGAAACCCCTTTCAGATCATGTACATTAAACTTGCCCATTGAAATTTAAAACTTGAAGAATGCATGATGAGAGAACATCCTTACACAGGTTGGCTAGTCCGGTGTTTTATCTAGACCACTATCTTCAACCGCAATCTATACAGGAAATGTATAATCAGCACACAGCTATTATGATATTCCATTTCTTGCCTTGCATTTTACAGCACCCAATGAGCCAAGCGTTTAGGGCACACAACAGATAGCAATGGCCTGGATTCAGTGATAAAAGAAAACCTGAAAACCACACACCTTTCTCATAGTACACCCATTCCGCAGGAAGAGTGTGACTACTCGCAGAAAACTAGTCTGAAGTAAGCGTCATTTTCTTCTTCGTGCAATAGCTACCACAAGCAATCTCATGAATGGGTATCTTGCAAGCTCAATTGACAGCAAAGGTAGAATGGAGTATCTTTCCTATCTTGCCCATCAAACAGCTTGGGGAAAGATACTAACATCAACAGTGCTGTTGATTTAAATACTTTTGTGCACTGCTTTCCAGATAAATTAGGAAAGTGCACCTAAGAAACCATGGCATAATCCACCAGTGCCTTGAATAGGAAATGATGCCAAAAGTGCACAGGTTCCCTTCACTTACAAGTCATAAACTGAGCCGCACAATTTAAAAGACAAAACTAGGAGTCCCATTGCATCTCCCATGTGCACTCTGTGTTGTTGTGCCACAGCTGCACATAACTAGTGGTAGCTGTACTCTGGGACTACAACCAGATTTCAATGTAACCCAAATACAGGATTTCCTCAAGGTCTATTTTTCAAGATTTCTACACAAAATAATGCATATGTGTAAACTACAGATCTAATTCTTTGACCTTGGGCTTGTTTATATTAAATTATCGTGAAGATGTATGAAATCCTGCAGATTTCTAGGTTAATTTGCATACTTTGCTTTAAAAAGGCAATATGCAGTCCTACTAATCGTGATATACATTGACACCACATACCATGTCACCATAATCATTTCTATGCAACTAAACTGCATTTTATAAATCCACAACAATCCTATGAAGGCAAATGATGGATAACTTGGAAGCAGCTCGCCTGGCAAAGCAGAGCTACAGAACGGCTGCTGCTTACCAGGAGGGTTAGGGCGAGATGGAAGGGAGGTCTGTGTGGGCACACAGCAGAGCCACTCCAGAGCTCCTGCCCATGTTCCTATGTCAACCTCCCTGCTGCTTCCCCTTCTCAGTAAGTTGCAGTGATGCACCTTCTGGGAAGCTAGCATTGCACCTCTGTTTTCCCATGGGAGTCGCTTCTAACTCCAGCTATTATCTATTGATAACTCATAGCAGAAATGGAAACACTGCACGGGGAAGTTAAGGCTGTATTTTCTCACATGAATCCATAACTTCATGTGGCACTGTTGTGGCAAAAGCACTGTTGGGGCAAAACTTGATTTGCCAGTCTTGAAACATTTCTTCTTCTTCTGGAGCATATGTTAGACTTATGTCAAATGACAACTGGTGGAAAGGTTGGAACATAAAATGACAGATGCTCAAACCTCAGAGTAACTAGGAGATATCATAGTGCCTAAACCAGCTGTTAGGAACTTGAGGAACAGATATAAAAATAACTTAGGGAAGGGTACCAGAGAAAAATTAAAAACAACAGCCCCTCCCATGTTTTACGAGAAGTGGAAGTATGAAGGTACTGTAAACCCAACTGTCCCACTGAGACCCACCTTTACTTGTGAGTTGGTGAGACCCCAAGGTGCTCATTAGTTGGTGTGGCTGAATGTCCCAGAGGATCATAGGATAGGAATATATCTGATAAAGAAAGAGCAGGAGCCATCTCTTCCTTCAGGGATTCCTGCCAGGAAGTTTAAGCAGGAAGTAGTCCTGCAGAAGTGGTTCATGGATCTTGCCAAATGGAACCTTGTTCCGTCCACCACAGTTGAATAGGTAACATTGTATGTGTAAACCTGAGCTTCCAGCTGTCCACTCAAGTCTTAGAGCTTTCCACTTGTATGCACAGGTGTTAGTGCATGAAATGAGCTATGCAAATCCACACAGGCACCACTGAACAATGACATCGGAGCAATGAAAAATCTTTATAGCACACAAAGTGCATTCCTTTCTCTGCATTTAAGGTAGAGCCTCTTAATCTACTTAATCTTTCAATCATTTTATTCTGAGGTAAACATTTAAGTTATTGGGATCCAAGCATGTATAACTGCAATTCTATACGTTGTCTGAAACTTCAAAGCTTTTTTAAAAAAAGATAATGGAAATCTAGCCTATTTAATGGCAGATGTTATGCTGAAGCTTGGACTACTTCTTGATGCTAGACTAGATATTTAAACAACAGAGGGAAAGACTTATTTGTTTTCTTTAAGGCCACACTTTTCAAAAACAACAATACTACACACTCCCAGCAATCTCCTCTCTACCTTCGTATTTTTCAAATTGTTTATCTCCATAGAGTGGGAGGTGCAACGCCTAGAATGATGAATGGGGAATCGCTCATTAAGCTACAGTTTACTGCTGACCTTCCGACAGTACATGAAATTACAGACTTGCAATACAACATTGAATTCAGACAGAATCAATGGAATGCTACTACTGCGATTCAAGCGAATTGCCAAGTGACATGCCCTCTGCCATTCAATTCAGTGGAGGAGATTTTGCCCAAAGAAGTAACAATGAAGTTCCAATGCACCTATCCAAAATATGAAATACAGTGGTACCTCGCAAGACGAATGCCTCGCAAGACAAAAAACTCGCTAGACGAAAGGTTTTTCCGTTTTCGATTTGCCTCGCAAGACGAATTTCCCTATGGGCTTGTATCACAAGACAAAAACATCTCGCGACTTTGTTTCCTTTGTCTAAAAACAAAGACATGTTTTGTTTATAAAGTTAATTTATTTTCCCTTCAATTTTTGAACTGCTCTTTACAGTATGTGTGACTTTAAAGAGCAGTTAATAAACTGTTGTTGTACCAAATTTGGCTTTGTTTGGACTTTTTTTGACCATAGGAACGCATTAATTGATTTTCAATGCATTCCTATGGGATTTCCTGATTCGCAAGACGAAAAATTCGCTAGACAACAAAATTTGCGGAACGAATTAATTTCGTCTTGCGGGGCACCACTGTACCTCTTTGGGAAACTTTATTGGAAATGTTTAAGTATTTGAAAAGTATCTTGGGTAAGACACAAACCAGATAGCCATCAACAAAAAGAAGGAAAAATACAATTTAGTATACAATTACAAGATATTAGCTACTAAAAAAACACACCACATACCCTGATAGCACAACAATCAAAGATGTCAGTTAAAACTGGTACGTTTGCAAATAAGAAGTCATATGGTCTGAGCCATATTTCTGCTAAGGATGTGCATGCAGTTCACCTTTTCTTAAATTGCTTACAAAATATCATGCAATTTGCTATTTCATGCCCTCATCAAAGCAAATGCACATTCAGCAAGATTCTGTAAGAATTAGCAGGATTACAGTAATCTGGACCAGATCATTTCTGATTTATTTCTTTTTTTTGGAAAAACTTTTCTTGTGACAACAAATCCTGCTATGTTAGCTTCGCTTTACAAAAGTAACTGCCTTTCTACATACACATATATGCTAAGTCTGTTGTAAGTGTACAGGAACACAAGAGCATCAAAATTACAAAAGAGCTGTAAATAGGGGCAGGCTCAATAATTTATGCAAAATGAACCAGCATGATTACATCATGAATTACAACTGTAGTGCCTGCTTGAAATTGTGTGAGGAGTGGCACAACTATGTGGGCATATAGAGAGGGCAACAGTTATAACAGCTCCCCATTCCATGTGTTTGCAGCTCACAACACTGCATAATGCCCAAAATAATTCAGTGCATTTATTTATTTAGCCTATGTAACTGACCAGCATAGATTTACAGAGCGCAGAAGCAGCCAAAGTAATATATGATAAGCTAATTATTTCAAATTCAAAACCCATCCAGTTGAAGATTCCCACCTTTACCCTTAAAAGTTCATTAATGTGCATTGTGTTTGAAGGCTTTTAATGCAATACTTTCTTGATATTTAATTTTTCCCCCTGAGGAATCCAACAGATTCATACATCCACTTGGGTTTCTTAGGTTGCTTCTCCCTGCCAAAAATTTCCCAAAGTTCAGCTCAGTAGTGGGAGGCAAGCAAAATGGGAAACTGATCATTATTGTACCCTGATTTTTTTTGTGTGTGTGTGCAAAGCATGTTACAGGATTGCGCCCGCTGTATTTGAATAATCTATATATACTATGGCAGCAAAACAACAGCATTTTCGTGATTTCTTTAATCAATATTCTGTTCGATTCTGAACATGTAATAGAAGCACAGCACAAAAAGTTTAAGGTCATGAAGACCATTTTCAATTCTAATGGATTTCTTTTTTAATATATGAAAAAATTAACTATATTTTGTAGAGTCATTACATTTTGTTGAGCTCTGGGAAAAAATATGCCAATTTAGAAACTTCATTTATTCAAACGATAATAAAAGCAGGAGGGCTGTCATTTTGACAGAGGGAAAAAACTTGCTCTTTTTACTGTTATCTGTTTTGCTGTAAGGTTAATGCTTTATATTTTATATTTAAATTAATTCTGATTTCTTTCATAATAGGAAGCTTACTATGTGATGGAATTAGTGAGAAGATGGGAGAAAGAAAGAGGGATGGAAAGGGATGGGGAGAGATCAATTAAATATTTTTTTCTCTCCCTTAAAAATCAGATATGCACATATTTTAGTTTAGTTTGGAGAGTAAATGCAGCTTTTAATGTGGATCGAAAAAATAAGCTAGTATGATGAATAAATAAGGCTAATTCTGTTATTAGTGAAGGGCTGCTTCCTGTTTAAAACAACACCACTTTTATTTTCTCTCCAGCTCTGTAATAGAATCCAGTTAGCGAAGGAATAAATGAATGGGCACCATGGCTCACGCCCCAGATTTCAGAACCAGCCAAGGACTATAATCCACAGCAGTTGAAGGTGGTTTTCGCTTTACACTCTGAACATGAGTACAAAGGATACCCAACCTTAAAGGGTAACCTTGGCAGCATGCAGCGCTGACAGTTGTCAATGCTGCACGTGCATTATAATGGCAAACAAACATAAGCAGCATTCTGTGTTTATTATGGAGAAATCCAGACATTTAATGTGCTGCCTGCTTTTCAAAAGTGGCAACGCTCCACATGTGATTTTCATTTAAATGATGGTCAAAATACATTGTGAGAATAAGACCTAAGTTTTAAGCAAAATTAGATTACTATCAATGAGACTCATGTGAATGTGCTTTGCATTTGAGCATATATGGCACAGTATTCTACATACTTGAACTATTTTACTGTTTAGTTCTGTTGTGTGTTTGTTGTTGTTTAGTCGTTTAGTCATATCTGACTCTTCATGACCCCATGGACCAGAGCACGCCAGGCACTCCTGTCTTCCACTGCCTCCCGCAGTTTGGTCAGACTCATGTTTGTAGCTTCAAGAACGCTGTCCAACCATCTCATCCTCTGTCGTCCCCTTCTCCCTGTGCCATCAATCTTTCCCAACATCAGGGTCTTTTCCAGGGAGTCTTCTCTTCTCATGAGGTGGCCAAAGTATTGGAGCCTCAGCTTCAGGATCTGTCCTTCCAGTGAGCACTCAGGGCTGATTTCCTTCAGAATGGATAGGTTTGATCTTCTTGCAGTCCATGGGACTCTCGAGTCTCCTCCAGCACCATAATTCAAAAGCATCAATTCTTTGGCGATCAGCTTTCTTTATGGTCCAGCTCTCACTTCCATACATCACTACTGGGAAAACCATAGCTTTCACTGTACCGACCTTTGTTGGCAAGGTGATGGCTCTGCTTTTTAAGTAAATCCCACAGTGTTCATTAGGTCACACTCTCAGATAATTGTAGGCAGGTCCAGGGGGCTCCTGCCAATGGGGCCCCCTACTGGGGTGTGGGACCTTGGCAGGTGCCTTGACGATGCCAACCTTTAGTGCCATCTTTCTTTGAACCTCTCCCCTGGCTTTAATATTTCAATATGCATGTGATAAAAAGTAATTGTCTAATGATACTGATGATATAATGTCAACTGTCTTACTAACGTCCTTGCCTTTTGCCATTGGACAAATCATATTTTCCATTAGGTTCCCATTTCTTTCATGGCGTCTGCAACGCACAAAGTACACAGATAACTTTCTTTACTAGGGTGCCCCAACAAGTTCCTCTAGCTGCGCACTGATTCATGTTGAACGAGCCTATCTTCTGAAGGGTGTGTACAATATTATTCAAATTCAAAGCATATCCATTGAAATGAATGAACCTAAGTGAGTCGTGTCTGTTGATTTCAATGGGTTTGTTTAGAGTATGACTAATTTTGGATGCAACACTGAATTGTCTTAATGAAATCTATTTTCTAAAACCAGGGTTTTACAGAATATTCTCCAGTTTCAATTTGTAGTTCAAACATAGTGCTGTAGGGTGGTGGAGCAATAATATTTCCTAGAGAAATATGTGTGGGAAGGGCCATAGCTTTACCCCAGGTTCTTACAAATCCTGGAACCAACACTGATGACAATTGTAAGAAATCAGAAAGGAAGCAGCATTTTCTGATACTGGACAGAGACCACCCAAAACAAGACCATTGTAGCTATTTTATGAGATAAATGAATAGGCAACAATACTGAGAGAAATGGAAACTCAAACTTATTTTGTAGTTGAAAAATATGGCCCTACTCAATTGGGGGGGGGGGAATGTGAAGCAATAGATAGTTGTCCATCTTCTACAGTATTCTACATATTGTTACAGAACTTACAAGGCTGCTAACAACACATTCAAATGTTTGTTCACAAAATAACTGAACTCAAACAGAAAATGAACCCAGCTAAATCATACCCCCTTGAGCACATGTGACAGAGGCCATATTGGCTGTGAGCTTTGGGAGGCTTACTCTCTGCCTTGCAGGCTTTTTACACGTGGTCTGGGATGGGAGGGCCCTCCACTACAAAAGCTGAGGTGGCTGAACTATCATTATAGTGACAACAGGAGGCGACATGCATAGGCGGTAGGTGGAGCCTGGGCACCCACTGCAAAAAAATTGTGGGTGCCAGGCCCCTGGGCCTCCTGGAGATGGCACCAATAAACATAAGAATGAGACTTTCCTGTGATGACTGCCCATTTGTGGAATGCTCACCCCAAGGAGGCTCGCTTAGCACCTTCATTACATATATTTAGGTGCCAGGTGAAAACATCTCTCTATAACCAGGCCTTTGGCTGATTAATATCCAATGGTCTTTTAAGTGTGTTTGTGGAAGATGAATTATTGTGTGTTGGGGGGGTTGTTTTTCTTTTATTATGAATTTTGTGTTGTTGTTTTGTTTTTTTATGTTGTGAACTTCAGGTGAAGGATGGTATACAAATTTAATTATTTAATAATAATATATATACCAAGCTTGGTGCATTTCATTACATTCATAGTATGCGTCCAACTGTGATACACATACAAATCCTGAATATCTTATAAAATACTTCATGAATAGGCAGCTTTGGTTAAAAGTTCTGGAAGTACATCTTGTCTTTCTTAAGAAAGTGCTATAGGATTTTATGTTATGCACCATCTGCTTGGTTTGCCTGGGGCTAGAGATTCCACTTGGTATTCTCTGTTTCTCAGCTCATAATGTCTTAAAAGAAGCCACCAAAGTTTCTGAGATTCAGATGGATAGTTTGTAGAGAAGACGTATCTCTTTCTTCCCACTGAAGGCTGAATATCTACAGATGTGCATCTTCGAAGAATGTTATAATAAGAGAATGTGGTTACCAGCTGTGGGACTGCTGTTCAGGACAAGCATTTAATTTTCTTTTATTACATACTAACTGGACTGAGAACTAAGAAAGAAAAGTGAAAAGGCTTATCCTGAAATGTTAAGTGCACAGGACGGACTAATTGGTGTTGCACACGTTTTAAAAGATATTCTGGGACACTTATGCTATTTTAAGAAATGAGATTGAACCAAGAATGCAATGCCTATGATTCAAGAATCTTGTTGTCTGCCTGTAATAGCTTCAAGCCAAATCTAAAGGGTTCTTTTGTAGATAAAAGAGGTTAGTAGATTTAGTTGTACTTGAATCTTCTAAGTTCTGCTTGACTGTATATACACATTTTCAATAGCCACACATAGGATTTCCATCAAATTCTGGAAATTGCATGAAAACTAACAATATATTATTGCAAGCAAAAACTGTGCATGTGAGGCCACTATTTTTCTAAGCCACAACAGAAACCACGGTTGGTTTGAGCATTTCAATGCATGCTCTGTTAATGAAGATTGCAACTATTCATAGTAGAGTCCTCTGCTGGGCAATATAATTTCAAAATGCATGTAACTACATAGGGCAGGGTCATAGTTCCATGGTAGAGAATATGCTTTGCATGCAGTGGTTGCCAAGAACAAATCCAAATCTTCATTGTTTATCCAAAGTTTTGAATAACAATCAATTGTGCAATGTGATTTTAAAAAATGAAGCATCACTCAGAATATGATCTAAATGACCTTAGTTACAAAAAAGTGGAATCCTCCTATTTATAACTAAATTCAACGCTTTGACAAAAAATCAGCAATTCATTCCCTAGCATCTCCAGGGAGGTTGAGACAGGCTAAAACCCTGGAGAGTCACTGCCAGTAAGTTCATAGATAATATTGAGCTAGGTGGACCAATGGTCTGACTCAGTATAAGGCAGCCTCTTATGTCCACTTTCTAAGTCAGTCATTGCAGAAACCTTTTTATCAGGGTCCTGTTTCCTTACATTTCTGATCAAGGGCTTAAGCGTAATAAAATTATCATTACCCCTTCACAGAATGATGCAGGCGACCATGTGGCTAAGTTCCAATGTGCTACATCATTGCCTGTTTTTGCCTATAACTCCAGCATGTGCTAATGACTAAGCAGTCACAGCTGTCATTAAACTTTAAATTCACACACAGGTCAAGAACATACTTGAAGCAGCAACAAAAAAGATAATGCTTTGGGGAAGGTTGACTTTGATGGAATGTAGGAGTGCTAAGGGTACATGGAACATTTAACCTGCCATAAGCAAGTGAAGCATATTAAAGAATGAGCTGCTAAATGAGTGAATCTTTGTTAAATCTGAAATGTGCAAAGTACACACTTGCAAATAAGGAGATTATTTTGAAGACAG
>NC_138132.1:62473977-62593977 GCF_964188305.1 Podarcis bocagei | reverse complement strand
CTGTGCCTGCCCCTCCAATGCTGCTGCTGCATGGGAATTCCGTTAAAGGAATTCTGGGGCTTACCATCCCCTTGTCCAAACCCTGGAATCGGGTGCGGGCCGCGTAAGACCCCAAGGAGCAAGCGGGGAGAAACTGAAGGGTCTGTGTCACAGCCCCAGTTGCCCTGATCTTGTTCCTCCACACTGACTCTCGCTGGAATCCGGGAGTCAGTGCTGTCCCCCAAGGCGGGGGGGACAGCTAGTCATAACCAATGCCTAAGCAACCACTCACAATTTGTATGTTTAATAAAGTTGTGGCCAAAATTATGCCAAAAACCTTAAACAAAAATTTATGAGTGATGTGTGAGTTATTGGGGTAGGGGTGTTTTGGGGGACCTCAGCACGCAACAAGCAGGCAGATTTTAACTTTTGGGGCTTATGAAGGCACTTGTAGCTTGCCTAGCATGAGAGGGGTGAGTATCAACACCTAATCCACCTTTGCAGATAAATACAACAATTAATCACCCCACAGAACACTTTATCCTCCGATCCACCTCCATAGAGCTATACACCCAAGAGTACTTAAGAAATAATACCAATAGGCTATTCACCTGGAAGGACCTGATACCCACCCTAGGTGACTACAAAGCCGATAAAATGAATTAAGAGGAACCAGAACAGGATGTTAGCCTTCTGTACGAGTGCAGCTAGAGTTAGGTATACAATCTATAGGTTGTTCTGTTGGGGTTTTGAAACCAACAAGATCTTTTATCATTTAACTCAGTGCAGAGCATAAATCTTTCCATACAATCGGATTTGTAGGACTTTATTTAAATGGGAGCTGCGTAAGAGAATTGCTTGGTGTTGTGCCTTCATACTTATGTCAGCAATGAAGAATCCAGTGGTAGCAGCTTTGAACATTCACTTCTTCTACCACTGTAATCGTTCCTTTATATAGTTTTTTTTAAAAAAAAAATCAAATTAATCTGCATGTTGTTGATGTTTTTCTTTTATTTTGTAATCTCCTGATTTTAATACTTTCTTAAAAATGAATGGGTATCAAATAATAAAAGTAACAGCAACATGATGTCATTATCCAGCTTTGAAGCTGCAGGGCAGATATTCTTGCCAGAGCAAAGGGAATTACAAAGAGCTTTCAAAGCTACAAAAAGATGCTTTTGCCCAATCAATTTAAGACTAGTCTAGTTTTTTTCAGTTAATATAATTATGTAGAATTATATAACAGTTGACATTATCGAAGTAAATTGTTGTTTTATCTTGACAAAAAATTGCTATTTTTTGAAGTTAAACTGCTTTTCCATATACTGTTAATGCACTAATGTCTTTATATCAAATTACATCTTTAAACTTTTAGGGTTTTATTCAGTCCAGACATAAGCTTTGCATAAGCCCTATTATATCCCAGGACAAAAATAATAAAAGTAGGCAACTTACTTTAAAAAGAGTTTCAATCATTTAAGCTGCTGGATAAAAATGCAGTTTGTATAAGTATCCTCTGTGTGGGGGTGTGCGTGTGCGTATACACATTTGTGTACGTTTGCAGGCATGTCTCTCTCTCTGTGTGTGTTTTTTGTGTGAAGAGATGTTGAGTCTAGAACCAAGAGAAGAAGAAGAGTTTGGACTTGATATCCCTCCTTTCACTCCCCTTAAGGAGCCTCAAAGCAGCTCACTATCTCCTTTCCCTTCCTCCCCTACAACAAACACTCTGTGAGGTGAGTGAGGCTGAGAGACTTCAGAGAAGTGTGACTGGTCCAAGGTCACCCAGCAGCTGTGTGTGGAGGAGCAGGGAAGTGAACCCGATTCACCAGATTACGAGTCCACCGCTCTTAACCACTTAACCACTAAACCACGCTGGCTCTCTGCATAGCTACCTTGAGTTATGAGCCACCAGGTCTATGGGTCTGGGACATCTCTAAAGGGTTTCTAGTCAGTGGAAAGAAACCCTCAACTGGACCGGCAGCTGGCTTTTCACAAGACTTCCTATTCAGGTTGGGAATTTACTATGAAAGCCCTTCCTGACTTTAACACTTGGTGGACTCTGACTTTTGGCTTGCCTTTCTGGCTCTGGCATCTCACGTCCAGACAGCTTGTGCACATTTTGAATTATCCTATGGAAAGAAAGTATACCAAAGCCTCATGAGGAGCTTGGTAGAAGACGCAGCAGCCAGTGTTGTTTAGCTCCATGATTAGACAAATTCATGGATGTTTCATGGTGTGGAGCAAAGTTTTTCTCCTTGTCTCATAATGCTAGAACTCAGATACATTCAATGAAGCTGAATGTGGGAAGATTCAGGACAGTTAAAGTCCTCTTCACATAGTTAAACTATGCAGTTAAACTATGGAACTTGCTCCCACAGTTGACACTGATGGCCACCAACATAAATATAATGATATAATGCAGGATAATGATGGCTATTAGCCATGATGGTTATGTTCTCTGTCGACTGTCAAGAGCAGTATGGTTTTGAATATCAGCTGCTAGAAAGGGGGAGAGCACTGTTGCCCTCAGGTCCTGCTTGTGGGCTTGCATCTGGTTGGCCACTATAGGGATAGGATGCTGGACTAGATGGGCCACGGGCCTGATTCAGCAGGCTCTTGATGTTCCTATTCTGTGTTATATGTAGTTAAGAGTGTGAGTTGTAAGTTGGGAAGGTAAGTTAGGCCTTCTCCACACTTACCTTTTGCCTCCACTCTTTCCAGACACAGGTCCACACTTAAAAGCTCCATGTCCAAGTGGTTTTTTATTGCCCCAGAGCCTCAACCCCCCCCCCAAAAAAAAACCCTGCTCTTTAGCGCTCTATAGGAGCAAGCATCAATTCAGGTTTTCTTCAGATTGCCAAGTGCACCAACTAAGCTTTAAAGAGCAGGTTTTCGTGAGGAAAGCTCCAGAGCAAAAGAAATAGAAGCACTCAGAAACATGAACATGCTTGGAAAGAGTGAAGAAAAGGAAAATGTGGGATAATATATGTGAAACAGTGCAATGTATTATGCAGCTAGCAGAAAGCAACATTTAAACTTGAGAGACTTGGGGTTCTGCCATGAACCCCGAGCAGTCTCTCTCTTACCATAACCTACCCCACAGGTTTGGTGTATGCATGATATAGGAAAGAAATCCTATGTTCACTGGCATGAGTTCCTTGGAGAAAGGAGGTGTTAAAGAAATAAATATTAATTAAAAGTATTACTACACACAGGTAAAAAAAGAAAAGAAAAAAGAGCACATATCAAATTCTTAGTTTGGAAATGAAATACTGAGCAGGTTAAACTTGCAAGATTGACAGGGATAGGTAAAAATAAATCACTCAAGATCCCAGTGACCTTGATACCTGAAAAGGGCAGCAACTTTTTTGAAACTGTATGTGGTCCTTCCACATGTCCCCTAACTTTATTTAGCATATACCCATAGCTCCCCTGCAGACATATACCTCTTGCCCATCAGGAAGGCAAAATAACAGAAAATCTTTTTAAAGCAGCTGCAAAAGAAGATTGGCAGTTTTATGAAAATAACTGTCAAATTTTTGCATTAAGAGAAGTGTTCTCTTTTAAGATAAGGTTTGAAAGTAATAATAGATTAAATGGTGTGATTAACCCATCACTTAATTACCTGCAGATTAAAGGTGTAGATTTTTAACTAGCTCTGTCCCCTATATAAAGGGTGAATGGAACAAGCTTCTTATCGGGCAACCCATGTGATACTTTTGATGCAAGTGAAGGCGGCAGCATCTATTTAGCTAATTTAAGTATATGCAAAAGGTCTTTCATTTCCTTTCCCCCCCTAAAACACTTTTTAATCTGTGTTGCACATAAGGATCTCTCCCATTGGATTGTATCTACAAACACTACCATCCTGAACATCTCTCACATGCTTAGAGTTCACAAGGAGAAACTGGTGACAGGGAACAAGGGGGGGGGGGAAGCACTTTGCACAGGAAGGGAACATGTTTCACTTAGAGCCTGTCTTCGCAACCCTCAGGGAACTTTCACTTTGCTGACCCTTCTCTGCTTAGTACTCCAACAAGTACCTTGCCTTGGGACTCCGGACACAAACAAAACCCACTGCAGATACCAAGACACAACATAGTGTTATAAGTAGTGGGGAAGATCCCTAAACCCAATAAATAAATGAATGTCAGAATCTAGCTAATATTTGGAATAGAACAGGGAAATGCACACTGCAGAACTGTGCAAGATAAGGAATCCCTGGGCCAGTTCATGCAAACCAGCCTGGCCAGGCTAGTTAAGCGCAGAGCATTTAAGAAACCACACTGGCTTATTCACAGTCAAAACATGTCCCTAGAATCTTGCTACCACTTGGCAGAGACTGGGGTGGCATGTAACAATAGTTGAGCAAGGGAATGAAAAACATGTACCATGAGGTATAACTGTGTTTCTCCAACCCATGCTCAGCTTGCCTGAATTGCATTATTCCAACACTGGTCTTCTTCCCCCATCATGACAATGGTGGGGAACAGTGTCCCCACACATAGTGGAGACAATCATCACTGCACACAAGTAAACTCTCTGTTGGCAAAGGCAAGGCACTCTGCTCTAGCCACTGCCCAAGTTGTTCAACACTCGTGAGCTCATTTTTTATCACAGCTTGGGTGCATGGAACAGATCAAGTTCACATTGACAGCCAGTGTAGTGTGATGGTGAAATGTTGGGCTAGAACCTGGGAAACCAGGTTTCAAATCCCCACTCATCAATGAAGCTCAATGTGAATGGCCCAAGATCACCCAGTATCTCATTACCAGATATAACGGAACCTCTACAGTTTGAAGCTTCTCAAAGAGAGGCTTTAGGAAGATCGAACCAAATGAATTTCCAGTCATGTGTTTGGAAGATGAGGGAGGAGGGAGGGAGAGAAGGAGAGGAATCATATCATACAGACATTCATTAGTATAGTGGCTGTAACAGTTTAACTAAGAGTGATCACAAATTAAATTTTGTATTTTCCCCCTGTATCCTATAATGTGCAACTTGAGTTCACATATGGATTTCAGTCGGAAGATAAGTGCATGCAGTATCCTTCCTTACAAATGCTCAGCAGCTAAATGGATGTGTGTGCTTCCCTTTGTCTGGCTGTTCCTTCCCAGTGGGGTTTGGCTAGTAAGGATTAGCTAGCGATTGGCTAATCTTGTGCATGATTGGGTGTTAAGGTCATGGAAAATCTGGCTGAATTCCATTAGAATGAAAGGGATAATGACTCAAAACAAGGCCTTTTTTAAAAAAAAGGAAAGAAAGAAAGAAAGAAAATCTCAAAGCTGTGATTTATGCAACTCTTTCCAGTCAACACATGTCCTACTTATACTGAAATTAAAGTGAAGAGCCATGGATTGCAATAAAGAACGTAAATATACACTGTTGCTTTTATCCAGTTCTCCCATGCACAAATGGTGGTTTTCTCTGATCACTGACTTGATGCATTCCTGTTTTTGTTGGTTAAATTCATTGTTATATCTATATAGATAGATACAGATGCACGCACACATGTGCACACGAACATGTACACACACATTTATATATTTACGGGAGTTTCTTCTCCCACAGTATCATTCATTCGTTTCCCTGACACTTTAATTATGAGTAAGATCAAACCACATTTAAGTGTTGCTTGTGTTAGTAAGAGCTTAAACACAAATATAACTCTGCCACTTAAATCAATTAGACTTTTAAAGGTGAACAGGCTACTTTCTGGATCATGTCCACTTAAAGTAGTAGAAGCAATGGGAGCAGAAAGATAAAAATTATATTATACATTGAAGTCCACTAACAAACTGCTTTTCTTGCACTAAATCTGTTTTTTCCTCTACCGAAATGCCATTGATTTAAGTGCCAGCAGGCCAAGGTGAATCAATTGCAGCCTTAATGTGTGCAACATGGTATAAAAAAAATCTCTTATTCATTCTTCCAGCTACCATGGGAGACTTTAATATTTTTCTGCTTTGAAAATGAATTATGTCGGCCAATAAGTTCATTCACAAAGCTAGGATCTGAACCCAGATCTCCCACTCCCAAGTTCAAGTCCAATACTCTGGGATGAGCTGTGTGTCATCCCAAAATATATCAAGTAAGATATTTATGTTTTCTATCTTCAAGTCCATGGTTAGTATCTTTGCTGGATGTTGTTAATGCAGAAAACAGACTACACCTGATCTATTTCACAAAGTGATTCCCACCTAGAATATAATTGCTCTCCAGTTAGATTTGTGTGCACAAGACATCGTCACATTTAGAACACAAGAGCAGTGGCCTTGCTGAGACTGCACAATTCACATTTTAGAAATAATTCCAACATTCTATGGTTCACTGTTTTTCAGATTTCATTCCAATTTACTGTCCCTCTTTTATACTGCACTCCCAACCAATGAACTTACTACTGATTAGTTACATGTAAATCTTGGTTTGGGGCCACTATAAAAGCAGTTTCTTTATGGTCTGAAAGATGAAAAGAAGTTGGGAGAACTTCACAGAACCCCCTGTACACACTACATTCTCTCCCATCCTTTCAGTTTACATAAGACAAAATTTATAGACAGAACCACACATGAAGTGCACACTGAGGCATAAAGCCAATCAATATAAAAGATAGTTGTGGACCCACTCGCAGCACCCCCAACCCCAGTGAGCGAAGGCCAAAGGCAACAATAGATGTAAACAAACTGGACGAAACAACATTCTGAGATTTAAAACTGGCCACAACTTTTATTGATTACAGATGTAGGTAGGGTTTTGGCTCAGGCATTGCATGTATATATCCATTCTCAGCCTCCAGAGCCTCCTCTGCAACCAGCCAGGGAAAGCACCCAATGACTGGCCGTTATGAGGAGGTGTCTCACCCCATGGGGAGTTGAGGGGTGGCTGTGACAGGTCACAACCGCCACCCACCCCAGGGTTGGGTAAGAGGCCATTTTAAACAGATATCACTATTGCAGTGGACTTATAACATGTTTAATGGCATCACTTGGGTCAGAAACACAGCTTTCTCCAATTTAATATTGGTTGTTCTAGGTTCTTAAAATGTGGACCAGAACCTCAAAGGGGAAGCCACAGAACTCCTGTAGGGGGATTATGAATGCTGGGACTCTGAGTGATCTGGGCAGAAGTACTAAAGGACAGTGGCTATGGATCGTCTCTGAGACGTGGGAGGAGAGTTGGGAAATAGCTGCTCAACTGCAGTCCTTCAAGAAAGTGCTTTGAGTTCACAGGAGGTCCTTATTGCTCGACAAGAGACTGAGAGTAAGAGGAAAATGGACTATCATATCCATTTGTCATGAACTACACATATCCTCACATACAGCAACATAATGTATTCTGCTGTACCCAAGAATCTCCTTGCACTCCCCCACTGAAACAGATTATTTCAGAGTTCAAAAGATCCTGAAAGGTAGAATAAGCTTAAAGTTAAAAAATAAAAAGTTTGAGGAGCATTTGTTATATGAATTGACTGTTTGCTCAAGTTACTGATATGTTTAAATAGGATTGCTAGTAAGGGAATGAGCTTTAATGCCCCCTGGCAACTGCTGCTGGTTGTTGTTTTTAATACTGTAACACACCAGAAGGATGCATTCCTAGATCCACTGAGATAAAGTGGACGAGTTTAGTATTCAAACCTGAAGGAAAAAACCCAAATACACCAACTTTCTCTGCTCCACTGTCCTATATAAGTAGAAACGCAAGGCTCTATCCATGTCTAAATTATGCCAGCTATGTTTCTTGGAGTGAACCAACTTGGGACAGAAGGACAGTAGAGAAACTTCATTATAATTAATTAATTAACATCCCACTCTTCCCTCTTAAGTAGCCTATGGGGAAAAACATAAAAAATGCTTAAATAGCACAATTTAGAATAGAAAAAATATCTAAAACATTCAAAAACAACTTAAAACCATCTAAAAACCATTTAGAACATCTAAAAATGTTTTAAAGCAGCCACACACTCACAGTGTTATGCATTTTACATAGCCAGTATACATCAGCCATTAATTGCCTGGATAAACAGTGTCTTCTGAAATAAAAGTGTCTTCTGAAAGTCAGTAATGAGGGAGACTCGTGCACCTCACCAGGGAGGGCATTCTACAAATGGGGAACCACCACCACCAAGAAGACCTTGTAATGCCTTAAGGCCAATCTGGCAGCAGTCAGAGGCAAAAGCACCCAACAGGCCTCCCCTGCTAACTGTAGGTTCCCAAGAAGATTGGTATTGAGGGAGGCACTCCTTTAGGTACTTCAGTCCCAAGCTTTGAAGAGTAGTACTAACATCTTGCATTGGGCTTGGTAGCTTACTGGCAGCCAGTGCAGAGTTCTCAGTGCATTTACAGTACAAATAAATGTGCCTATACAGAACACATTGAAATGCAGATGTTTCCCTCCATATTTCTCAAATGCATCCTTGTAGATGAAACTCGCCTGTAATTCTCTCCCCAGCACCTTGCATACCATATATAACCCAATCTGAGTTAAATGCAACTTGAATCGTATGTATGGAAATTGTGTTTATGTGAGCATATTTGGCATAAATAAAAATGAAAAAGTGCTAATGCACCTATCAGTCTTTGAATGCACCATAAGATACTCAAGCTAAGGCAGCTCATGTGGGGCAGAAACTGGCAAACATTTCCAGTGATTACATTTTGAAAATCACAAAAAGGGAACCTTTTGGTTACACTGAATATTAGGGACATCTTATGGAAATACGTTTTTAAAATAAATCTAAAGCAGGGGGGCAAAAATATTTATCCTGTAAAAATCTTTCTGGATTCTGCATAACCAAAATCCCTCCACAAGCATTTGACTAGGGGACAATAATAATGCATCTCCTACCTGGGACTAGAAGGAATTATCACACCAAATGTCCATTGGAATATAATGGTTCTTTTCAAACAGACACTGAAATACTGTTAAGGGTTATTGGTTGATTATATTGTAGTTTTCAGGGATCTACCTTCAAACAGCTTTATTGTCTTTCTGCATAACCACTGAGATGCACTGAGATAGGGAACGTTGAATAACAGTTTGTATGAAACACCAGGAGACCCACAAATAGTCACAGGAACCAAACTCGGAGATGTCCTCAAAGCCCCTGACAACGTCTTGGTGTTTAAAGCCACTCCCAATCGCCTACAAAACAGCAAGTTGTCTCCATCGTAGCCCTAAGTTCAAGTCACTTAGTGGTATACATGTTGTGCTAGTGGACCCTAGCTGCCCAAAGGAAGACACAAGTACATTGCCAAAGATAGTTGTGCAATGGACTGCACAGTAAGAACCAGCTGCTGAACAACAAGCATCTGCTAGCAGAACTGTTGTATTGGATCCTTCTGTTGCACAGCCTTTAAACTGCCATCTGCTAGCACAAAAGCTCTTGCACTAGTGGGCAAAGAATGTTGCACTAGTGGACAAAGAAACAAGATTTTCTTTCCAAGTAGCCACATATTAAAATAATAACAACAATAATAATTGCTCTTTTTTATACATTTCCATGCAGAAAGCGCATAACACCGGGACACAGAGAATCATCATACAATAAAAACAGAATGGCAAACTTAGTATGCAAGGGAGCAACAAGTAATCACACAGGTGATAAATATACAGAACCACAATTTCGCGACGTACTGCAGATCACATAACATCTATCAAACACTAAAATAACAGGTGTCTTGGTAGTAAGTCTGCCACAGAAATATTTTGGAATATGTCTAGGCAGTCTGTGGGAAACATTAGGAGCCCCCCAGTTAGTCATAGATACAGCCAAGGCATGACCTCTCCAAACCCTAGTGGGAGCCTTAATCTTTAAAATCCCTCCACTTCACCTCTTTGACCACATCAGTACCTCTTAGCACTCATACAGGGTTTCTGTTGAGCATTCACATAGTGCTGCAGGTGCATAGGAATGGTGGGGGATAAAAATTTCAAATAGATGAATAAAGATATGGTCCTTATAACAGCTCAGGCCAGCATTATTATTACAATCCAATATTATGGCTATGTACACACCGTACATTTAAAGCAAACACACACAAAAGTACCCTGGGAAATATAAAACAACACAGAGCTACAATTCCCAGCAACCATAACAAACTATTGTTCCCAAGATTCTTTATAGGAGGGTGCTTTAAAAGTGAAAGGCTGAGAGACCTGCTTAAACCATTCAAGTTACAAAACCAGGGAAACTTCTCTCTTCTTCCACTATACTGCACAGGGCAATCCAATCACACAGCCTGGGTCTATTTGGCCTTTCAAGTCCATATTGAAGTTGCCTTTCATCTACGTTCATGGCACTGTGAGACTACTGGGCAGCTGCAATTTCCTTCTACCCCATAACACCCTCATTTTACTTCCCTCCATCCTATCCATTCCCTCTCCCCAACCAACAGGATTTAGTATTCCTCTTTGGGAAACTGCTATAAAGCATCATTTGCTGACTGTTGAGCACATTCAGGTGAACTAACCTCTGTGATGGCACACTGGTGCCCACTTCATTCCTTCTCATTTGTTTCCATATTTGATAAGCAGCACAAACACATCCATCTTACTGTATTCATTCATCCTGTTAGGAGGAGCATATACCTGCACTATTACTCTGAGACTGATAGATAGAACCATTAGCATAAAAAGGGAAGCAGATGATAAAAATGATGCAAAGAGTCTCGTAAAATAAGAAACAACACTCAACATTGGATACTAAACATTAGCACCAAAGATAAGTGAGTTATTAGCCATTGATTATTCCAGAGATAAATGAGATGGTGAAGAAGCAGAGGTAAAAACTACTATTTGTGCTCTCCTCCTGATAGGCAGTTAACTGAATCTCACAGTATCCCTTCCTTTTCTCTGATGGTTATCTTTTGCCTCTACCTTTCCTTTGTTGCCACTCTCTGTGTTAGTATGGAGCTTATAGTCTCCTTGGAACAGAGACCTGCCTTCTTTATGTTGTTTTGAAAAGGACCATATACATTGATGGTGCAGTACAAATAATATGTATCTGCATCCAGTGCAGCAGTCTACATGAGGATTTCTGAATAGCCAAATCCTGTCGTCAGCTACAAGACCAAGAGAAAACAGCCCAAGGGCATGACACCCATGTAGCAAAATATCTAGGATGTTACTCAGGAGAGTGCAACTGTAGAGGGGCCTTGGGAAAGGCAGGGAGCAGGAACACTCAACAAAATCCCATCCAATGACTATAGGGCCACAGACTGTGTTACATTGCACTGATACAATGTTGCATGTTGTATCCACAAAACTCAGCGGAGGAGACCACAAGGCCTGTGGGTGCATATGTGATGGAACTGTTCCAGATCGAGCCCTTCTTGGCAAACGTGGATTCGAGTTATTTCAGGTGCTATCTCCACCTGGTGCCAGCACTATTGTTATTGCTGGCTAGTGTGGAAGACCAAAACTGGCACAAGGAGGTGGTGAACTTCCTTTCAAAAGCATCAAGGATGACAATAGTGCAGCATTGGAAGTCCTAGTCAGGTCCCACAACTGGACAGTGGAAAAAACACATTTGGAAGATGGTTTTGTGGGAAACACTGGCACATCACAGACTTTCCAGAGGGAGTACAAAAAGTGACTTTATTGAAAGGTGGATTCTTTTCTTTGATTATATATAATAGGCATATTCATCCTTTGACCTCCAGGCATGCACAGATCATTTGGGAAGCAGAACTAGATGACCCTTTGGGTCCCTTCTAACTCTACAATTCTACAATTTTATGATCTTCTGAAGTTAGATTTCTGAGGAGCTTTCTGTGTTGTATGGGAGGGAACCAGTCCTGTATTGCAATGTTTTAAATGTACGAACAAGTTATTTTTGTACTTTTTTCCTTTGATGTTGTTGTATACTACCAGTTTATTTTCTTCCCAAAACAAAACCAATGGTGTCAATGGCATTCATGAAAACAAAGCCACACAAAGCTGCATAATATACTGTGATAGAAGCATTTGTGAAGAAGCATCCATTGCAGGCTCCCTTTGGGGTTGGCCTCCTGATCGTAAACAATATCGCTACCAGAAGATGATGTGGCTAGTCTCCTTTACTGCCTAGCCTAAAACAAGGGAAGAGATGCTTCTGAGGAAAGTAGGAGCAGAGTCAGAGAAGTCCATGGCATGTTTGAGAAAGAGATGCTGAAGAAGACTACCCTAGTCATAGCAGATGTGAGAAAGATGAAGCTTCTGGTACACTAAGGGTTGATTTACTGCTACACTGCAGCAAGGAAATCCTGAAACTTGAATGTAACCAGTGGCACTAAACCGGTTCACCTTTTATGGAAGTAAGCGCACCAGCAACTTTCGGCAGCATTAGTGCTGCTCTTTTTATACATGGCGCTAATTAAAATCCCCATAATAAAAGCTATTCTCCCAGCTGCTATGAGAACTGTAAGTAGGCTGTGGGGGTACAGTATAACACAACACATTTGCCAGCCAGACTGCAGCTTGAAAAGATGGTATCTTTAGTTTACTTAAACACTGAGCATGACAATTTTCTTTAAAACTGAGGAATAAATACTTGGATACCATCAATGCCAAGTGAATTCACTTGCAAACTATTAGTATCCTTCTTACTTATGGTGGGTACATGCTTGGTTGTACTGGAAGCAAAATTTCCCATTTATACAAAAGAATCACAATCAATCCGAAAAGGATAATTTATCTTATAATATATATTTGTGTATATTATCGGATAAATAAGTATCTCCCTCTTTTTCTTTTTATACACACACACTAATTAATTATTATTATTTTAATTCCTTTTATCAGCTGCCCAATAACCAGAGATCTCTGGGCAGCATGCAGATAAAACAAATTAAAATCACAGTTCATATAGACAGATACATACACACAAACCTCTGAATAATAATAATAACAATAATAATAAAGCGAAGTGACTTTCCCAAGCCAGTCATTTATTTGACATATCTGTGAAAGTCTCTCTCCAAAGCAGTACAAACTGGGAAGATCATTTAAAAATATTAAACTTATTTCATGCCACCAACAACAATGCAATTAATTCCTCTCAATAAAGACTGTTTTTGCAAAAGAGCAATAAGGTGCCTCTGCAGGGGGTGTCATTATCCTTAAATAATCACACCCCAGGAGATGAGGCAGGCACACTCCACTGCACCATGCCTGTTTTTTAGCACTCTGGAGTACAATTTGCTTGTGTTAACCACACCCCAGCATATCTAATTGACAATGGGTTCTATATGGACAATGGAGAAATCTAGAAATAGTGTTTGTGTTTCCCTATCCCCCACCCCACCCCCACCCTGCAATGCACACACACACAAAGAGTAAGTACAGCTTCTAAGCTCTCTATCCATATTTCTTGCAAAGTTAGCCACCCCCTCCATTTTAAGCTTTGGAATCTTAAGCTTGTGTTTTGGCAGACTGAAACAATAGCACCAACTGCTATTGGTAATGCATGCTAACATCCACATTTACAGGCAATAATGCAAACAAGTCCCCATGCATAACAGAGAGTTATGGCTTTGGAACGCCATTGCTTTTGACAAAAATCAAAACAGGCCCAGCTGTCCCTGCCAGCCCAGTAAATGCAAGCAGAAAGAGAGAGATACAAACACAGCATTAAGGAACTTGATTATTCCAACCCATTCAGAAGTTTTGCTTGGCTATGTCTGCACAGCAGGAAGCCTTGCTTCTAGCTGATGTGGCTTGGGGTCCATTTCTTATGGTGCATTCCTCTCTCATGGCCTGTTTTTACTTGGGATTATGGTCAGAAGGCAACTTTGGAAAAGCTAAGCATATCAGGGTCTGAACAGTGCCTACGTGAGCAACTGCCTGGGGGACCCTGTGTGACTTCCATATAATAAAGATGGAGTATAAATGTAATTAATGAATAATTCATATTTCCAATGCTCCCATATTAGAAGTGTGTGCTACAGTGCAGGTCCATCCAGGATTACTCCCATTCTAAATAAATGGTATCGGACATGCACTGCCCCTTCTTAGTTTTAGACAACAGGGCTTGTTTTCTGCATGTAAAATGAATGCACAAGCAATGGGACATGTTGCTTGTCTGCAATGTGCATATACACATATATCACATGATTATTAACCCTGGAAAAGCCAGGTTGCTGCTCGCATGAAGTACTGACTTCAGTTATACCCATATAGATACATTGCAGGCACACTGCATTTTAAGGCACTAGGGTGTGCAGGGTCCATAGATGGTGAGCAGCCATGCTGGTATATGGCTTCCATCTCTTTTTTCATACTCTAGTGACTAAGAAAGAGAACAAAAGGATTGAAGCTACTCAAGTAAGTTCTGAACTCTGTTCTCACCAGTGCCTTTTATGAATGTGCTACAATTAGCAAGGCTATTGGAAGACCGTCAAAACTCACCTCGTTTATTATTATATTTTTAGTTGCGTTTTTCCAACTCAATGTGAAAACTCAAAATCATTAAAAAACAATTGTAGAAACAAGAGTTAAATCATACTAAAATGCTCACTAATAACTCATGCATGCATACACACACACACACACACACACACACACACACACACACAACTGATAAGCAGAATATTTAAGATGCAAAGGCTTGGGTGAATAAGAATGCTTTTGCTTGGTGCTCAAAAACAGATAAGGATGCTGCCAAGCATTCCTCCTTGGGAGGCCATCACTCAAAAGATCCGTTCTCATGTTGCTACCCTTTACACTTCCCTCGGAAGGAGCACATAGAGAAGGAGCTCCAGTTATGAATGTAGGATCCAGGTTGGGTTGTATGAGGCGAGGTGGTCACATACCACATAAAGCAATGGGCTGCCATTCACTGAAATGGGAAAAATTGATATTCTATGGGGCTCCAAGAGCAAATCTTACCCTCAGGCATTAGGTGGCCAAGCCTGTATTAAGAGGAAACACAAAATGTTTCTTATGCAAAAGTAATTGCATCCCTCAAAATATGGACCACCCCCACTCCCCTTGCCTTTGGATCTCTTTGCCAGAGTCACAAATTTGTCAGAATGATACAATAAATACGTAATTTTTGCTTGATCATCACCAACAAATTGAGAATAAACTTTGCTGCTGGTTCAGAATACAAGGAGCAGTACAGTAAATAATGATAAAGATCTTCTACCACTTGAGCACCACATATACATACCTATAGGTGCTTTTCTACCAGAATTTAGCGAAATATTCTGAAGGCATAGTCTGAAACTCTCTGCAATATACAGTATGGACCTGGTCCCCCTTTATAAACATAAGCTGGTTGGACTTCTTCATTCAGGTGGTCTGCGGTGTGTCTGTGAACAATGGTGGTAGCAGCAGCAGCTGTGAATGGCGGGCTCAGCACATTAAATATTGTATTTTTAGCGCTTCTTTTATACTACATTTTATTATTTATTATTGTATTTCATATTGCATTCTATGGAATTCAAATTGTAATACAATAATACATGATTTATAATAAAAGAAGCAATAAAAATGCAATTAAAAATCATACAGCATCGAGCACAGTGCATTACAATTGCTACAACAGGCAGAAAAATAATTAACTAGACCACCAAGACCCTCAGCAATTTTTAAGTGCTCCATGGGGGGGGGGATTTGGGAACCACTTCACTAAGGCAGTTAATCTGTCCCCTTTAATTAGAGCCCACATAACAACCATTATGGCTAAAGTATATTGTAATAACTGTTGTTTTTTCCATGAATTTTCCACAACTAAATAAAAATTGGAGAAAATTAAATAGATCACAGGAACTTAAAAAACGGAGTACACCTTATGCATGAGTAGGCAATACATTTATTGTTAGCCCAGTCTGCTATATAATCAATATTTAAAGTAATTTTATCATTAAGTGTAGCTCGTACTTCATGACTATGTATGTAAGCCTAGCAAGCTATAGGTTGATAAATATGAGGGCTATCACAGCTTCAACGTACCGAAGCGCAGCTGCTTTAAAATTGAAATTGTCAGATTTTATCAGTTATCACTTCCATGGGGTAATGTAACTTTACAATTACTTAGCTCATAAGGGACTAATTTCATTCAGCTTCCAACAAATACTTTTCAGATTGGAGTACAGGGTTGGATTTCTTGAGTGGCCAAATCAAGGGTAATAAAGGAGAAAAGGCCTTGATAATGGGATGAACACTTCCAGGTTTTTAACACAACCCATTTCATGGTTACTCAACAGTAAATCCCACTATGTTCAGCTGGGCTTACTCTCAGGTAACTGTATGTGAGATTGCAGCCTTACTTATTCTAGTAATATAATCAATATAACCATGTGTTCTCACAAGCAAATGTCGGTTGTTGGTTGTGTTTTGTATTTGGCACATCCCAAATAAGCACTAAACATTTTTTTGGATACACTTGGAATATTGACTAGATTTTATAACAGATTACAGTTCACAAAAAAGCTGCTTATCAGAAACATGTCTAGGTACAATCTTGTGTGTTCTAACATAAAAGATCCTTATCTGTAAGTCCTTCTGTATTTGCACAGTAAAAACCAAGAGCAAATTTAGCCAACAAATTGTGACCTGATCACTTTATTGAGCAGCATTCATTACAAGAAATTTTGCGGAGATGCAAGAATAATGCCATCTCCTCTCTATATATTATCAACTTTCAAGTTATCAGGAGCATCAGACATGGTGCTTAAGTCAGTTCCCAATTCTTTGAATGGAGGAGAAGTATTTTGTAATGTGAATGTACATGTTGGCCTGCATAGGTGATACATTCACAATGCAAACCAACTAAAGCATGAGCCATAGCTCAATGGTAAAGTGTACGCTTTGTATGCAGAAGGTCCCTGGTTCAATTCCTGGCATCTCCACACAGGGCTGGGAGAAAACCAGGAGAACTGCTGCCTATCAGTGTGGACAGTACTGAGCTAAATGGAGCAATGGGCTGATTTGATATAAGGCAGCCTCCCATATCCCTATGAACTTCATGTGTTAAAAACGCTCTTACAGCACAGACCTCACTGATGTGATGACACTAACCAATAAATGGACAAGGAGACCAGTGATGGGCCACTGGCGTCTACTCAAAAGAAAGTCCCACTGAGTGCTTCAAAATTACTTATACTAGGATACATGTGTATAGGACTGCAGCTTTACTCTCAGGTAACAGTGCATAGGATTGCTGCCTTAGGAGCAACCCTATATTTCAGTCACATTGGCAGAGGGGCTTAATTTGGCTGTGGGATGACAGCAAGAGGGGGTCTCTCTTGCCCCCTGTGTAACTGAAGTATAAGATTGCTTAAAGGTAAAGGACCTCTGACAGTTAAGTCCAGTCGCAAACGACTCTGGGGTTGCGGCGCTCATCTCACTTTACTGGCCAAGGGAGCCGATGTTTGTCCGCAAACAGTTTTTCTGGGTCATGTGGCCAGCATGACTAAGCTGCTTCTGGCGAAACCAGAGCATCGCACAGAAACACCGTTTACCTTCCTGCTGGAGTGGTACCTATTTATCTACCTGCACCTTTTGGCGTGCTTTCGAACTGCTAGGAGCAACAGGAGCTCACCCCATCACAGGGATTCGAACCACAGACCTTCTGATTGGCAAGCCCAAGGCTCAGTGGTTTAGACTACAGCACCACCTGCACCCCTATAAGATTGCTTAGCCCATTGTTTAACTATTAAAATCTTGTCGATTTTAGTGGGACTTAATCATGACAAATCAATGGAGTCCAGATGTGGGCCTTGCTTCAGGACCAAGGAGCCAGATGGCCGACACAAATGCCATATCTGTATTCTTGCAGTCAGCTGCAATTTGCTATTTTAGATGTCTCCAGAAATGTGGCTGGCAGAAAATAAAAATTAAGAAAAACCAGACCAAACAAGCTCCCTCAGCCTCAGTCTTCTAATTTCAAAATACAAACTATTGGGAAATTTTGCACTTCAGGGTTACTACTTCTAACAAATTAAAAATAAACAAAAATATTATGCTTCTATGTTACCTGTTCAAGTGTACAGAATGTACAAAAACTTTAATCAAATACTCAGGTTTGCTCAGTTTTAAATTGTGTTAGTTTAATAGTTTCTATTCAGCTGTTTATATTAATGACATATTCCCATCTAAATATATTGCTGCGCTGAAAAGCCATCAAAACATTTCTAAGGTTGAATGAGTGCACTTGCCTTCATGATTTTTTAATAAAATGATCTCTTTCCATTGAACTGCTTAAAAAAATATAAAAGATTGCATAATATATACACACACACATGCACAGTTATAGGGAATATTATAAATATCAACAGCAGCTTCATTTACTGTCTGAATGTTTTATTTTGGTTCATACTGACATTCGTGTTGAGATATGCAAGCTACTGTATTTCAAAGAGAGAGGGATAAAAATGAGAGATGCAATTGATTATTTTCTTCACATTGATTTAAATCCTTATTATTTGAAGAAGCAGCCGATCATTTGCTAATAGTCACAAAACCTTCTAAAGAGGCTTACCATTTCTCTCCAATCTGTGGGCTTTTTTGTTCAAACCCCATCAATATTCATAAGAAATGCCTTTATAGTTAATTTGAATGCATAGCCCAGGTAGAAACCCAACTACATAGATATGAAACAATCGAGCTTCACATTATAAGCTTAGCACCACACAGCATTCCAAGGGGGGCACTTTTCCCCTCCAAGTAAGGTTAGGTGTTATTTAGATATAAATACTCGGCTTGCAAGGAATTTCTGGGTTATGGCTAATGATGCACACCAGCAGCTCTTGCCTGTGAGGACTTCCTTTGTGGTGAATGTATGAAAGTATGCAGAGCAAGAGCTACTCAGTCATTGCAGTAAAGAGAACGGGGGAACACACTATTGCAAAAGTTTATGAAGATCTTAATCTCCTGTGCTTGTGGCTTCCCTATTCTTTTCAACAGAGGCATTTTGGAGCTTTTGATTCATGACACTTGTCTTTATATTGGCACACCCAAGAGTCTTTTACCTAGCCAAAGGCTTTATCAGGCCACATCCACACCATACATTTAAAGCACTATCATACCACTTTTAAACAGCTATGGCTTCCCCTAAAGAATCCTGGGTACTGTAGTTCATTAAGGGTGCTAAGAGTTGTTAGAAGACCCCTATTCCCCTCTCAGAGTTACAATTCACAGAGTGGTTTAACAATCAATTACTCTTCTTCAATTATTCTGGAGATGCATAAGTTATTGTTCCCCTTCCTTCTCCAACTGCCCTCACCTGCCAACATAGCTACTGCCAACATAGCATAGCTAAAGGTTTCAGAATCATAGTGCCCAGAAATGCAGCTGATCACAGCTGAGGTATGTGTCATAATACAAAAGTATTAATTCACAGTGATTGGAAGGTGTGAACCAAGGAAGGAAGGAAGAAGCCTCTTCAGCTTTCAATTTCCTCTTCCTGTGTATGCCACCATAACAATAAGTCCACAGTCCCTTTCTGCCCAGTCTAGGATGTTTGAGGCTAAGAGCAAAGTGGAAATGGATTCACTGTGGCAACTCACAGACACAAAGAGTGAGTAGAGAGGGGAAGACATTTGATTCAGTTTCCATTTTAAGGCAAACACCTTATTTAAACAATATGTGAACCAAAACACAGCTATCCTTGAAATTCACCCCCTTCCAGATTCTGCAATACAGTCATCCAGCCATGTAATGTCTACAATACAGCATATATTTAGGTCAAGTGTGCATTTAAATACATGTATTAATAAAAATAGCATACACAAAATGCATTATATTGGGGGACATTGCTTTGCAAAAATGTATATACAGTATTAGGCAAAATTCCATACAAATGTGTACTGAATGAGAAATTTGCATTGAAAGGTTGATAAATTTTTGTGAAAACTTTTTTTTAAAATGGATGTGTCAATGCGGAGAACTGAACTTGGAAAAATTGACAGATTTCACCTGTCCTGATGGAGAACTGAGCTATCTGCAGAACCCCACCTGCTTCCACCCTAAGACATTGTGATGTGTCGCATTGCACACAATGCACTCTTTTTTGTTTTAAAAGACATTGTATTATTCAACATTGTTTGGGGAGGGGGGGAGTCAGCTTTATAATTCACTGCAGGGAAATAAACAAATCTGCTAGACAAAGACTACATATTAATGCATGACCTTTGTTGCCATAGTGACTTCGATTGGATTTGCAGTCAAAATAATTTCTATCTACTAATAAATATATAGAAAGAAATTGATTCATTGTTGGGCAGTTCAATAACCTTGCGCTGCTAATCTCCACCCTGAAGGACTTTGACTTCTGTTCCTTTCTCTGATTTCCATCCAAACTGAGCACTAGAATTACCACCTGTCTGGCTTTTACTGGTGAGATTTTTTACTGCCCACATCCTGTTTATGTTTCATTTTAAAATATGTTGAACATTCCCATCCTTTGGAGGGAACCTGGCATACTCCCTGCCCTGCAACATGCAGCAAGATCCAAATAGCTGTATGCAGAGAGCCCCACAAGGCTCCCAGCTTCCTCACCCTTGAAAATCTGGTAACACCCCTCCCCCACCCACTCAGTTGGTTTGCAACCGCTCAGCTTATATTTACAAAGTACAAACCCTTACAAATTCCCCATCTGTGGTTACTGTCAATCTACAATGATGTATCAAAGCGGGACAGGGACTGTCTAGCATTTGGCTCTTCCCCATCCCACAGTAGCTATTAAGTAATCATATTGTAGCATCACATAAGAGTTTTTGTACAAAAATTTGCTTATTTTCCTCTATCCCCCGTGTCAAGTTTTCATTTCTGTTTAATACCTATTCGATTGTAAAGCTGTTTATGGCAAAGAATCATCTATTCCACTCCTTCTGCAGTTCTTAGGAGTATTTCAATAATAAGAAAAAGTGAAGCTGCGCACTTGTGTGCATTCTACTCATGTGCGACCGCGCATATGCACAGCGTTGAGAAATAAATAAATAATTCAATTCAAACCAAGAAACAGTGGCAAAGAGCTGGAGAGGCCTTGTGGCTCAAAAGGAGACCTTCCCCGGAGGCCAAAGAGGATGCCAGTGAAGGTAGAGGAAGCCCTGAAGATACCATAGGCACAGCAGGGCTTTGTTTATGGTGCTCAGCCTCCCTATCTAACAGCTGGTGTGTGGGGTAGCGCAGCAGCAGAAGCCACTTTCCCATGCATCCCCCTACCTCCTGCTGGCCCCAGAGCTTCAATTCTAGTTGTGGATATTTTTTGGATGTGGTACTTTTGACATAGATTGAAAAGAAAGCAGCAGAGAGGGAGTTTAGAGGGTGCTCCCCAGTTTACACAATTTCACTCATCTACTTGGGGACCCAGAACGTAACCCCCACAGAAGTGTGGAGTCGCCTGTACCTACAATGGCCTTTTTAGTTCCCACAATTTGAGATTTGCACCACTTAAGAAGCAGACATCTTGTACTAAGAGAAACGGCAATAAAGTTAATAGGCATAACTAACTCAGGTTCCTAAATTTCAATGGGTCTAAACTGAGTAGGATTTAGCTCGGTACAACCCATTGAAATACTCTACACACCTGGACTTTGAGGTTCAGAAGTACAGATGTTTATGTGTTGACTTCCTGACTTAGCGGATAAAGGGTTGTATTCAACTAAATTCTACACAGAGTAGACACTCTGAAATTAACGGACATGTTAGTCATCTCCATGAACTTCAATGGGTCTACTCTGAGCAGGACTACATTGGATACAATCCAATGTATGTAAAGTTAGCATGAGCATGAGGTGAGCACACTGTAGCAATATCATAATCTTGGTTTATATGGCAGTTTTTCTAAGGACCTGATGTTGATATTGCAACACAACAATTTAGGCCCAATCCCAGTATATGACACGATTTACACATATTATTTAAAGGTTTAGGATCAGGGTGCCTCTGTAATAGTAATACCATTTCAACAGCCAAATTAAAGAAACTAATTATTATTCCTTTCACATCTCCTCGAGTTCTGATATGCTGACATACAAAATTATGGCTTTGCCATTAGACAGCAAACGAGTGGGAATGTTTGGAAATTTTCTCTGTAAAGTGTGCAATAGGCAATGGTCTAAAATGACAAAATATGACATTTGAATTTTTGCTAAATATTATCTTTGCACGGTTTTTAAAAAAACTATTCAGCTTAATTTCTAGGGCGAATGGTATCAAAGGAGGCATAATCCAAATGAATACCTTAAAGAGAAATCTCACTTCTTAAACTACTCAAGATCTATCATCTCTGTGGTATGAAGCCTCATTTTCATGTTAGAACAGATGGGTAAAATTGTCATTAACACAAACTGACAACTCTAAAACTGAAATATAGATTCAGAAAGGGATCTAATGAATTAAATCAATGTTATTGCAATGAAAGCCAAAGAAATTAATAGTGATTTGTAAAGTTACCCTGTATTTTAACCTCAGTATATTTTAGTCACTGCAAAGTTTTACATTCCCAGTCCTTTTCAATTTCATTGTTAATATCTAACCATGTAATACATTTTTATTTTAATATATCAAGCATTCTTAGGAAGTCAAATGATTTTTGGACTGTGTTCAAATTCACTTGCCTGTGAGATTCAGAAATTGAATATGGACATAACAGCGTCAGAAAGCATTCCTACTTCCTTAACAAAGCCTGCTAGTTACAATATGGCTCAAGCTGGTAGCCTATCCAACCCAGACCCATATAAGATTTCAAAACTTAACAATGTAAATGAGTCTTCATAACTTGCCACAAACTAATAAATATTTTTGAAATTCTTCGCAATGTATGGTTGATGCCTGATAAGATAAAAGAATATATGAATATAAAAATAGCTCCCAACTAAAAGACCTACTTTTTCTCACTTCAATAACCTCAACTGAAATTGCATGTAATCCAGACTAGATACAAGGTTGTGCAAAATTGTTTACTATTGGAGGGGAAAGGGTATGCTATGGCATGGGAATAAAAAACGAGATGTGCACATTAACTGCCAAAAAGACCAGCCACTTTAAACAAAATTAAGCACTCTATCTGGATCCAGGTCCTTGCTAGAGCAATGGTTACCTTCGTGATAATAGTTGTTTGCTTCCCTGCCAGCATCAACACTGTGAAACCGTGCCTTACCTGTGCTCAAGTCTTCCTTGTGGTGGTGTCTATTTCTATCTTGCACAACCCCACTGCTATGGGTCTTTCTGTCTCCACCTTTCGTGGAGTTGGTTCTTGACAGCACTTCAAGTCTGCTGGTTCAAGTTATTTGGACCTAGTCCTGAAGCTCCTTTTCAGATCTCTAACATCAGACTTTGGCACACACTGTAACATGCAAGATTGTGGGCTGCACAGCTGACCCCCTAAATCAAAGAATCATAGAACTGGAAGGGACATCAAGGGTCATCTACTGCAATGCAGGAATCACAGTTAATTCCCCTAATCCCACCTCAGATATGTCCTTAGGTAACATGTGGAATATCCTAGAACAGAATATTTTGATTAGTTTGATCTTATTGTTTTCTTTTTCAATGTTAGGCTTGGTGTTAGAAGAATGAAAGTGAGTATCAATTTAGTCACATAAAATACTTTGGGTTGTATTTAATGGAGTCAATCCTTGCACCAGCAACTACATTACCAAAGATTGCAACTACATTGCCAAAGATTGTTGTGCAACAGATTGCACAAAAATCATTTCTTCTGCTAGTGTAACTTTTGCATTGCAACTTTTGAACTCTGTGATCCACTAGCAAATAGGCTCTTGTGCCCTGGGAAGAGAACATTGCATACACTTCTATATACTATCATGCATTTCTTTCCCCAAATGCAGGTCTGTGTCCAGGTTTTAAAGAAAAGGTGTTGGGCAAAGTGCCTCCTGCTGGACCCCTTCTCTACCAATGGGCCTTGGGAGGCTTATCCTACAGTAGCTGTGGTCTAGCAAGCTCTGCGCATACAGGAGTCAACAATTAAATTGGTGGAAAATCAAAATGAGAGTTAGATCCAGCCTCCGGGTGCTGGCTCAGAATGCCAGGCCAGAGTATTTTTTAAAGGGAAACCAGCCCTGCCCAAACATTTCCTTGGCCATGACCAATATTTACAGTAAAACTACCACATAGTGCTATCACAAGCCTTATTTCTTTAAACACACACACACACCAAATTTCACAAACAACTAACACAAAGATTGTGTTTCACATTACAGAAATAAATAATTGAAGAGGAGTACTTTGCAATGGGGCTTCCTTCAGAGCAAACATGGAGAGGATTACACTGCAAAACTACAGTCCTAAATGCACAACACTCATTAAGAGTGGACAGCCACATTCACATCACATAAAAACAAGAGCACAAAAAGTGGAACAGATGTGTCAGTTTAGATGTATTGATGCAAATTCAGAAATAATTTTAAAAAGAAGTATAGTATCTCTCACCCTAGTCAGGAAGACTGTCAACAGGTGTCCTGTGTGCCTGCTCTCACAACTTTCCAGGTGCTTTCGGGATATTTCAAGGTCCCAGATCTCCTTTCTTAAGGTAATTGATATTCAAACCAGACTTGAGCTGGACAACTTTTCAAATAGAGGGCACCTTCAAATGGAGGACTACCCTCTGACTGCCCTTCAAATAGAGGACTGTAAAGTAGGGGACATGTCCACCTGCATTTAACATCTGAGTAAGCTTGGCCTGCCTACCAGCCAGATGCAATAACTCTGAGAACCAGATCTAGACTCCAGGCTGCCACATATACGGCATCACATTCTTACTTTTGCAGCTTTGTTTCTCTATGAATATATGTTCATGGCTGGCTCAAGTAGTTTAAAAGCTTTTGTTATACAAAGTTGTGATTATATTGAATATGCATTTGTCTATAATGATTAGAGCATTACTTTGCTTGTTTGTAGTAGGTTTTTATTTATTTATTGCCCTTGTTTGGGGTAATAAGGGCATTTTACAAATTCAAAAGTAGTCTTGGGCCTCGCTTTGTAGCTTGGCAACACAATCCCATGAATTCAAGGGAACAATTGACCATTTTACTTTACATCCTATTGTTCTCTTATTAACATAGATTAACGACTTTACACAACATTCCAAAATAATAAAAAAGCAGTTCTGTAAACACATATGAATGAAAATAAGCTGAAATGAATGCAGAAGAAAAAGTCATATAACCAGCCAATATTTCTGGTTGTTCCTGCAGTTCTCAATACCATAAGTAACCAAGCAGCATTAGATAAAGCTGGTTTGGCTCACAAATTTCCAAGTAAAGTTAGATAACCACCTTAAACCAAGAAGACACTATCTATCTATCTATCTATCTATCTATCTATCTATCTATCCACGCACTATGAGGGGGGGGAAAAAACATCTCAATTAGGGCTAGGACCATTGATTCACAGAAGTAAACCATGTATGCATGTATGTATGTATGCATGTATGTATTTATCTCTTGTAACCTAGAAGGTGTCTAGTTATCTGAAGGCTGGAACCTGGCTGTGAATCCCCCTTGAGACTCTGTAAGGGTCCTGCTCTTAGTTGCAGAATATGGACCCAAGGAAGCAATGAATGCAGTGCCCCATCTGGCACAGAGATTTCGTTCATCTGGGATTAATTTTTTTTCTGGGGGGAAATTATCATTGTTGTTTTTAATTTGTAGCATGAGAACTTCTCCTTGAAGCAAAGGAGTTTGGTTTTAGAAATGGAATTTTTAAAGTTTTTTCTATCTTAGAAAAAACAGTTAAGTAGCTGCTAGTACCCTCCCACTTAGTAATGGCCAAAACTCTATCTGGTTGATACCAGTGTGCACAGGCCCCAAGATTCACCTTGTGATTGTATTGCACTCTGTTTCCATGATGCAATTTGCACTCTCTGCATTAAGCTATAATTTGGCTCCTGGGGCACTCTGTACAAAAGGGATCTCTGTGTTTCCCCACTCACTAAAATGGGAAATCTAAAAATTCCTACAACTTTTTCTCTTTTTTGGCCAAAGTGGTTGAAATTTAGAAACAGAGGAACTCCTCCATAGTGGCTTTAAGCCTCTCAAACCCGTCTAGGGCTTTTGGTAGGTGAAGTAAAAGTGATTCATGTATGTACATGAAGAGATATGTACATCTCTGGATGGGATTGTTGCTTTCTTGTCTTAATACTGTGTATTATTGTTTGCACATTTATCCCTCCTTTCCTCCAAGAAGTTCAAGGTGACACAAATGGTTGTCTCCCTCCCCTTGTAACAATTCTATGAGGTAGGTTAGGCTGAGAGTGAGTGACAGGTCCAAATTCATCTAGTGAGCTTCATGGTTCAGTAGGGATTTGAACCCTTGGCTCCCAGGTCCTAGCCAAACACGCTAGTCAATACACCACACTAGATGACTAACCCATCTCAGGATACATATGAGATACAAGATGTTAGTAAATCCCTAAATATGTTAAAGGGACTGAGTCCACCCCTATGTCTGTGCTGATTTCCAAGATTAAATGGATGATGCTCTCTTAAGATCACCATTTGAGCATCAAGTTCAAACAACAAGAACACACAGAAGCATTCATTTTGGTTACTCCCCTGCTCTAGAAATTCCTTCCTACTGAGCTTTAGTGCATTCTAGAGGAGTTGCAAGGTTCGATGTATCTAGTAAAACTCGGCAGGGGGCAGAATTGGGGCAAGTTGCAATCTGGACACATCCTAAATGATTTAAATGTACATCTGTTTAGAAGTGAGTTTCTATCAAGTTCAATTTGTTTCAATCAGCCATCTGTTAACCATGTTGGTTGATAGAATTACAAAGACACTTACAGAAGTGTTAGGAAATGTCATCTCAAACCATGAACCTTAAGGCTGGTGACCATTTCTCTTGCTAAACCATCATTTTGACAGTTCTGATGCAACCCTCTTAAAATGCCCAGATTTTAGTTGAACTTTACAATGAACCATCTCTGTTTGTTTGTTTGTTTGTTTGTTTGTTTGTTTGTTTGTTTGTTCCTCCTGCTGAAAGATTTCCAGGCCAGTACCATGCATATGTACAGGTTGTATACTTCAACAACAATTAGAATGAAATGCAAAACAACAACAGAGGAACTGCAGCATCACAGTCTTGACCACATCATCAGTTAAATGTGATCACCTGAATGACCAAATGTGCCTTTTTGCTGATTACAGATGAAGCCAGCAATCATGTTGACCAGTTGCTTGTCCAGTGATCTTTTTCCCCTATGGTTTCCAGTATTTTCACCTGCCTGCTTGTTTCTGCCTGGCTAGTTCCTATGCTCCTACTCTTGGTACCCACTTAAATCTTCACCTTATAAGAGCCAAATGCTCTCACTTCCTCCCTCCCTCCCTCCCTCCCTCCTTGGATAAACAGTGCCTACATGAAAGAACAAGAAACGTTACATGGCTGAGACTCTTGCTGAGAAGCTGAATTGTCTTTCCATTCCCAAATGCTTTTATATAGTTCTCTGCCATTGCCACAAGCTGGTATCGTAGGTAACATGATTTTGGCAGCCCATCGTGCATGTATTTTCCTCCCAAGTAATTCAACACAGATATGCTTCACATTCATTGTCTTTCTAGTAATCCCTCTGATGAACTCAAATAAGCCACATTAAAGCACCATTTCTTTAAGATGACACCAGCCATCATTATTGATTTCATTGGCTTGTTTATTCATATGTTTAATCGGTTATGTTAATAGCATTTTAATCCACGTCTCTGTTGTATGTGGCTGATAAAGAAACACTTTTTGTGTGGCTGTGGTGACATTTTTCAACCATTATTAGTCATCATCAGCCAACCAGGTCACCCATTCATTCATTCTTTTGAAATGTTCACTGCCCTCGCAAGCAAACTGGCAAACTGGTGTTTTTGTTTAGATGTAAAATAAATGAGGCTCTGCAGTGCAAGGAAGTGACGTTAACTTCATGGTAGCTATTTTTTCCTGCTACTAATGTAGGGAGGTCTGCTGGTGGGCAATGTTCAGTATTGAGAGATGCTATTAAAGAAGAACTATGCCGGTGAACTTCCTGTGCACAGTTAATCCACAAATTTGTGTACACTCAACATTTTCATGAACATTATCTACCAAAAATCATAGCTAGTGGGTATGGTGCCCTTCTTTCACCATGCTGTTAGTGCAGACCCTCCAAGTGTACCTATTTTCCAGGGACAGTCCTGGCTTTACAGAAGCCGTCTCGGTTTCTGATTTGATTCCAGAATATCCGGTTTTCCTTAGGATTTCCCTATTTTCATTGAAGAACTGTTGGAGGGTATGGTAGGGTGTTCCTATTTTCATTAGAGAAATGTTGGAGGGTATGTTGGTGAGAGATTGAAATGGGATTTGGGGGAAGATAGTCAGAAGCTAATGGAGACTTCCATGTACAGTGGTACCTCGGGTTACAGACACTTCAGGTTACAGACTCCACTAACCCAGAAATAGTACCTCGGGTTAAGAACTTTGCTTCAGGATGAGAACAGAAGTCGCACAGCAGCAGTGTGGCAGCAGCGGGAGGCCCCATTAGCTAAAGTGGTGCTTCAGGTTAAGAACAGTTTCAGGTTTAAGAACGGACCTCCAGAACGAATTAAGTTCTTAACCCGAGGTACCACTGTAATCCATAGGGCATGAAACCATTGGATCATTAATCTAATACTGTTGAAGTTCTATACAAATAATTTCTAGGTTCCTGAAAACTGTAATGAATCATTTCTCAACAACTGGCATATCCAAAGGCCCTGCAACTGCTAACTTTCAAAATTCAACATTATCAGACAACCTTTCCTGTTCACACAGTGTAGGGCTGAGAACCCTTTCCAGGCTGAGAGCTGCATTCCCTCAGGGCACAGTGGAATCTGCAGTGTCTTAGAAATATGGTTTATTCACACATATTTACACATTAAGCCTTCAATGGAGGAGGAGTTGACAGCATTTGCATCCCAAGAGGAACTTGTCATTCCCAGCTTTTGTCACCTGCCCACTTCCTACTTCTTTCTCAGAAATCCCTACTCCCAAAGCCTCTGTTGTAAAAGGACACCCTCTCTTCCTGTGGTGACATCACACCACTGTTACCCTGGCAACCTCCCCCTGTCAACTCTGCCATTGTCTTCTGCTAACTAACACACAGCTGGGAGGGCGGGGACAGACAGCATCTGCATGGTCAATTGTTCTTTAATGGCCCAGTACTTAGTTCTCCTTGTGTTCTTAATGGCATCGCTATCAGTGATCCCCTGAACAGGAGAACTGATTTCGCCTGTATTTTTCACTGGCCTGGCATCTTCCCTTCATTCCCCACAAATCAGCTAAATTCGACCCCTTTGCAGTACTGAATTTAGGATTATGAGGAGTCTGCCCCCCAATTCATAACAGGACAGTTTACCGAATGATCAACCTAAATCCATCTTCCTGTACCTTAGACATATTGAGCTGGATCCAGACTGTTCACTGAAGTTAGCTCCCACTGAAATCAATAGGGTTGAAGTCAAGTCATTATGACTAACATGTCCCATTAATTTCAGTGGGAACTAAGTTGAGCTGACTTAATTTAGAGTCAGCCCATATCACTGTGTGACCTTATAGCTACCCACGAAAGGTATGGCCAGACCAAATATAAGGAGTCTAGAGCAGGGACAGGGGACCTGTGATTTGCCAAAATGCTGTTGGACTACAACTCCCTTTGGACACACTGGCTGGGGCTGAAGGGTGCTGAGTCCAACAACATCTGGCAGGCGCAGGTTCCCCTTTCCTAGTCTACAGCTTGACAGGCTGCAGTGCCACACTGCTACACACAGCTGCTATTGCCAAGAGATAAAGAATGGAGAATGCATGTGGAATGAAGAATGGCTGTATCACAACTCCATTTCTAATTCTGAAGCTGGGGCCTACCAGGGCACAGCCCCTTAATCTGTTTTCAAATTTTCTGGGCTCAATAGTGGAAGAGATGAGCTAATAAGAAAGAGGTTGGTTACCTGTGCAGAACGCTTTCTTCCGCATAACCAACCTATCCATGTCTTGGAAGACAGGGGAGTGTTTCTGGGTCACAGGGACTGTAGCTTCCAGGAGTGCACCTTTCCTTTTTGCGATTTAGCCCAAAGAATTCAATAATTTGAAAGAATTTAAGCTGCATGTAAGTTAAAGTGCGGAGGGGGAAGGGAGGGAGAGGGAGATTTCAGGATTCTTTCAGGCAAAGTATAATCTGATTTACTATGTTACAAAAGAGAAATTAAACTTAATTCCAACATGACTGTGGCTGTGCCACAATTTAATAGAACCATGCTGTAGCTTTTTAAATCTCTGATACCCAACATGCCGACAATGATTACTTCTTAAAGTTTCAGATTTTATTTTCCAAATGCAAATGAGGAGGATCATATGGTTTGTTATTTACATGATCTTTGCCTTAAAAAAAGAATCAATTAAAAACGCTGCCACTCTCTGTGGGATAATAAGGTTATTATGTAACTATCGCTGCATTTGGGGGGTTAGAGGCACTCCATTTCACCTCATCATTTCTTTTAGCTTAAATATTATGCCACATACTGATTAATACCAGACCAATAAAATCATTTTAGCAATCTGGGTAGAGTCTTTTGTCTACCCAGATGGCCTGCAACGTTAATGTGTGACAATTTCAACAATGAACTAGGACTGTTTTATGGAACCAACATTTGTTCCACTGCTTTTGCTTTTTAGGCTCCAAATTTTGACACAGATGGTACAAATTACTAAAAAAAAAAAAAAGTGTTCATTTAGAAAGCTTAAATATGTGGTTTTACCCTGGCCATTAGAATCCGTTATGTTTGCAATTCAGTCAATTTACGAATAATTTCTAATAATTATGGCCTGTAAAATATTTCCCCTCCTCTAAATTCCCTTTAAAAAAATCTAGTGTTCCATTATGCCTTACAAATCATTGATACTCTAAGGAACACTAGAGGAAGGGACCTGTTTTGCATCTAATTAAATCTAGCATCCAACACAATTCTCCCATGGACTATGTAGGTGAATGTCCATCAAAGAAGTTGAAGGCATTTGTAATTACAATGAGCATTCTGGCCAATTTAGATTTTATACCTGCATTATCAAGTGACTGATGCTTTTCTGAGGTGACAACCCAGTTATGAAACTATACTCTGAATGATCTCAAGCAGGCTCTATCACTGACTGTTTTTTAAAAGACCCTTTTCTTTACTATGGCCTTTGCAGGTTGAGTTGCATATTGAACTATAGTTTAAAAGGGGCTATTTTGTCTTTTCCTGATTTTCTTTTTTCTTTTTCTTCGGAGGAATCTAATCAGGTATTTTAAGTGTTTGAAATATTTTATTATTACAGTGTTTATTTGATTGTAAACAGCTTTGAGAGGAAGGCTTGCCTGACAAATGAGCTAGAAGCCTTTTAAATAATAAACAAAGCTGCATTTTCCATCATGTGTGAAATGCTTTAAGAAATTCAGGGCAGGAGAGGACCAAAATTCCAGCCACTACAACGTCCTGTCCAAAAGACATGGGCTGCTCCATTGTACTGAGTCAGACTGCTAGCCTGTCTTGTTCAATATTGTCTACACTGGCTGGCAGTGGCTCTACAGGATTTTTACACAGGGAACACTGCCAGACATACCTGAAGATGGCAGGATTTGAACCTAAGACCTTCCGCATGCAAAGCATGTGCTTTACCACTGACCTATAATCCTTCTCTCTAGAAAATGTATACAAGAATCAAATATAATTTTAACTTCATGGAGAATATGGCCATACAATAAAAATATGAATAAAATTTCTAGGTTTTGCAGTGATATGGATCTCAACTATCTAAAATGATGCCTGTATATTAAAGTTGTATGACAAACAATAACTAAAAACCAAACTGGAGACCCAAGAGACCTTCCACAGTGGGTCAAGGAATTTGTAATACATAATCTGTCACCAAAAGGTAGCCACTTGGCTGAAGTATACGGTGGAGCTGGGCTGCCTAATCATTTGCACAAGGTTAGATACACATGGTGAACGTGAAGCTGATATATAAAAAGCGGTGCTTTTCTACTAGTGCCCAATTATATTTGTTTTCAATGCACCCTCTAGATCGCATATTACAGATTTCAGCCACCCACCAGCAAAGTGTATTATAATCCAGCCTGTGGCATCCTTCGTTGGAAACTTGACAAAAGCAGAGGCATCTTCTTACCTGCCAACCTAACAGTCCAAACCACAAGCAGAAAGCAGATGAAGCATGTGAACCATACATATAAAGCAGTATCATACCATTTTAAATAGCCATGGCTTCCCCCAAAAATTCATGAGGATTCTGCAGTTTATTAAGGGTGATGAGAGATGTTAGGAGACCCTCTGTTCCCCTCACAGAGCTGCAGAGTTCTTTGGGAAGAGGGTATGGTTGTTAAACTATTCCAAAAGAGAATAAGGGGCCTAAGATTTTTGGGATGGGGTGAAAACCATGACTGGGAAAGTGGTATATTTGTGATTTAAATGCATGGTGCAGATGTGGCCTCACTTTATATCTATGATCACAACAGTGAACATAACATACAAAAGCTCAGCTTGTCGCCCTGAATGAAACATTCCCAATGTATTCGTACACGAGGCTTCAGTTTGCAACCATGTTTTGTTGGGTTTGCTAGCAGAGAAGTGCAATCCAGGTTTGCTTTTTCATTAGAATCATTCACTTTACACAATGAAGCTGATAAAATCACAGTTTTAGCAGTTATGAGCTAAAGCATCCTAGAATATATTGGCATCTGTCTCCTATACAACAACATGACTTAGGTTGAGAGGGTATAAGCCTAAATGTCACCAATGGGAAAATATCAATTGCTCTTTCCGAAAGCTACCTTACTTTCATACCCCAAAAGGCATTGTATAGACTTTCATTGCATTGGGAGCATGTATGAATCAATGTTTTGCATGATGCAATCAATAACACACTTATGTTTAAGTTTTTTCACTCTTTTACAATAAATATTGATATATTACAAACTATGTAAAAATGTTCATTGGACTTTTTGTTTGCAGAATGCACTGTATTCACTCGGCAAATAAGTGAACTAAATATTGTTTGTTACAAAACAGATGTCAAATAAAATTATGCCATATGTGCTATTAAACACTTTTCCTATTTTTTTTTAACAGTGAAAACCAAGATACAGTTTCAGAACTGAATGTATTTGGCTTTTCAAGGATTTGAAGCATGAAAGCAACATCTTTGAGTATTTTTTTAAACCTGCTGTGCATCACATAATTTAGTTTTGCAAACTAAATCTTAGTATGTTTGTTTTTAAGGTTATCTTCAAAATAAATTCAAAGAAAAGCCTGATACCCACTCTATTAGTCAAAAAAATCTTCACAAAAGAAAAAATGCAATCATTTAGATTGTACACTCTCTTTCTTTGCTGATGTTAGTCTGCAAAGATCTATATACAGAGAAGCATTTTTATGTGACATTCCTTTATAAAATGGATAATAAAGAGAGATCCCTCAGTGTTGGGTTCTTCCCACTATGATATCAGCACTCAAAAGATTCACAAGGAACCAAACAATATCAGCGTAACTGACATATAGAAATAGACTATGTAAAGTTACCTCTATTGTCCTACAATAGCTTTTAAGACTTCTAAAGTTTCAGCTCACGTGCTGCTGTCTGACTTGGAAATCTCAATGACAAATAAGCAAGATGGAGCAACATATACCATGAAGGTCTGATGCTACAAATACAGAGTGAGCACATTGCACAAAAGAAAGTGCTAAGCGCCACACAGTGAAACAAAATCTGGTTGCTACGAAAGACTGACACTGGCATGAAAGGGAAAGAGTGTTGTTAAAGAGGGGGGGAAAGACTTGAAGAAAAGAAGCAGATGCAACAGTGGAAAGAAACAGTGAAGTTTTTAAGCCACCCCCTTCAATCCATATGTGATTTTCTTCCTACTAGCCATAAAAAGCAAATTGGGAACAGAATAAAAAGCAGAGGATCCTGGAAAGTCTATTGTGTCAAATATAGGCCCCATCCACTAACTGAGTGCAGTGCCATATCTCTTGATATATGTGTGGTCATGAAAAAGGCAACAGTTTTTTCCCATTAATACCCACTGCACAGAGAGTGAAAAGCCCACTCAAGGGATAGTTTATCTGGGGCAGAGTAGGTTCTTTGTCTCATTCCAGGTACAGATCCAGCCTAGCTTTAGTTCACATGAAGATGCTAATGAGGTGGAGGAGACTGAGTGGTCTGGGAGCACTTGATGTTCCAGCACTTCTGAAGGTGGGCCAGATCTGAATCTGGAATGAGACAAAGAACCCACTCTGCTGTGTGTGTGTGTGTGTGTGTGTGTGTGTGTGTGTGTGTGTGTGTGTATAAACACACACACACCAGAAATGCATGAGCAGTGCCAATCACATGGGTGTTTCTCATGCAATTGTTGCCTTCCCTCCTCACTAGATGATGATCAGGTAGGAAAGACCCATGCAACTGGCTGCCCATGAGATTGAGTTTCAAGCACATATGCATGAGTGGGATATATGTTTCATTGAATACTGGGGTTCCACAAAATTTTAATTTTTCCTCAAAGAGATGACTGGTTGAACAACTGCTTGTCTGATGTTACTGATCTAAAGGGTACTGATCTAAAGGGTGAAGATAAGCAATATGCTTGAGCTTGGAAGATCTTGGTTAAGTAGGTTGTAGATACACATGTTATTATTGCCATTTCTGTTGTCCAGTCTGTGACCATAATAAAGATTGATTGATTCCTAGAATCATAGAATTGGTGAGTTGGAAGGGACCCCAAGGATCATCTAGTCCAACCCCCCGCAGTGCATGAATCTCAACTAAGGCATCCATGACAGATGGCCATCCAACACCTGCTAAAAAATGAAGAAGGGTCCATCACCTTCGGAGGGAGTCTGTACCACTGTCAATCAGCTCTTACTGTCAGAAAGTTCTTCCTGATGTTTAGTCAGAATCTCATTTCTTGTAACTTGAAGCCATTGGTTTGAGTCCTACCCTCTAGAGCAGGAGAAAACAAGCTTGCTCCATCTTCCAAGTGATAGCCCTTAAGATATTTGGCTTGCTAGGGCTGTTCAGCAACATCTGGAGGGCCAGAGGTTCCCTACCCTTGGCCTACAATGAGAGTCTATAAATTCTACAGATTCGTGGTAAAAAAGGAAGAAAGAAACCTACTGGAACTCGGCTTTCCTGCTTCTCCAGCTGCACTCCAGGTTCGGATATATTATTCACAATGTTATGTGCATGATCAATAATAATGGGACTTTTAAAAGGCTCCAGTATTGGGTGAATTAATTAATCAGGTTATTCTTTTAAAAAATACTTTAATTGACTAAAAGCATGCCTCAATTTAATCAAACAATTGATTTTTAAAAACATAATATGAGTGCATATACAAACTGCAAATGGCAAACACCAGAAATAAGCAAACAGCCAATCAAGGTCTCTTTATTGGGTGACAGCCTGAGATTTTTATGCTCACACATGGATGCCAGCTGTAGACAGACACTGTGGTCTTCAGCACAAAGTCCAAATGCTTTAGTTTTTGAGAAGTCCACACGTCTTAGAAAAGCATTTCTTAAAGCTCTGTCCTCCCCCTTTACTACATTAAGCATTTCAAGTAACATATGAGCATATGAAGAGTCCTGCAGGATCAGGCCAGTGAGCCATCTAGTCAGGCATCCTGTTCTCACTGTGACCAACCAGATTCCCCTCTTCTGGGAAACTCACAAGCAGGACCTGGTCACAAGAGCACCCTCCCCACTTGTGATTCCCAGTAAGGGGCATTCACAGGTGCATCCTGATTCCAATGATGGAGGGAAAACAATCAAGGCTAGTAGCCAATTAATAACCTTTTGTGGACTCTCAAGGTGCAATGAAAAACAGATCTCATTCACATGTGGGGGAATATCAGAAATACATGGGTGCAGCCATCTGCATTGCTCTTTCTTCCTTGACTGTCACCCAGCAATGAAGGAAGGCGGCAACAACTGCATGGGAAAGGCCCATAAAAAATGTGCATAACAGGAGACATTCGCACAAAACTCACAATACACAGGCAAATTTTCATGAGGACCTTTAAAAAAAGCAAACTGCTGTAGAAATGTGGAGAACTGAACTTAAGATAGGAAAAATAAGAAATGGAGAGAAACTAAAACTGACTGATCTGCGCATCTCTAATCACCATGAACCAGTTTCCAATGTGGTTCAATGGGCTCAGTATTTGAAACCACACAGTTATACAACATCATCTGTTATTATTTCTCCTACTCTCAACTGCTTTGTTAAAACAGGTAAAAACACCAGCTCTGTTTTAAACATAAAGTATTGTTCATATTTTAACATACAATGAGGTCAGTAAATTGTGCTTATGGAAGACATGAGCTTGGGAAGGGTTTTAATAGAGGGAAACAAAGATGATTCCAAAAGTCGGACCTCCAAATGTTAATCAAAGCCAAAAACATAAAACATGACAACTTAATGGTGTCTGATTAAAATTGGGTGGGGGGTGATTTTAAAGTTCTAAGCATCTGACACTGAATTCTAATACTTTTTTTAATTATAAGATATAAAATGCTTGGAATTTTCTCCAGAAAAAAAATTAGACTTGGTAATTTATTTTTCTTGTTTATACAGTACAATTTGCTGATGAAAAAAAAAGTGCTAAACTTATTGATTCATGACCATAATTGTTTAATTATTTATCATTGCAGAATTATATTAGCATTTATAATAATGCAGATGTGCACAAAGGCTAAGAAGTCATATACAGCTTTTGTTTTGTGTTTGCTGTGCTGAAATTAGGTTGATCCGGGTTGTGTGTGCACACCGCCTCATTTTAAGTGTTGCAGTTTTTTGGAGCTCTCTGCTTTATTGGACTTGCAGCAGATATGCCAATAAGCTGTCATCACAAAAATGCTCTTGTATCAAATAAGAAAATCTATAACCAAAGCCAGCACTATCTCCAAATAAATCTTTCCCGAGATTGATTCCTTTGTTATGATGGGCATTACATTCTCTCTGCACCACATGCACAGCTGTTTACTTCCTTGTACCACCCACAGGAAAGAAACAGCCCTTGTGTGTTTTGTATAATAGCTACACCACCACAAATAATTTAACTTAGTTGCAGAAAATTTTGGCCTCATGTTTGCTGAAGTAGTACGTTAGAACTTGCAGAGGGAAACAGACACTCACTTCATTTTTAATCTGTAGTTTCATAAGCCCTGGGCAAGACAGACAGAACCTTTCTCTGGCCTGTGTGCTTTTCTTTGTGGGGAACCCATTTCCACAAAGATACAAGACTGAGGGCTGACACATGCATCCCTTTCTCAAAAGCTGCTAAAACAGCTTTGCCACGGGCTTCATAAGAAATTTGTAACACCAAGTGCTCCTTTCCAGCTTGCTCTTCTTGAGGCATTGATATCTGAGGCTTTGCCTGCCCCCTTTCCCTTTCGCGTAGTCTTTTCACCTAACGCTATTTACCAGCGGTACCTTTTCATAATTAAGAATCCATAGCAAAGTAGTTGTAACCCTGTTTAGACAGATTTTCTGAGGGATCAAATCTCTATAGGGGGAAAAAGGGATACAAATGCTCCATCTTCCTACTACGCTTAACTGATTTGCTCTGCATTTTATCCTCAAGGAGGTGAAGATTCCAAAAAGGCAGGAGGAACCATTCACAGAAATGCAAAATATAAAAGAGGCATCTCAGAGGCAACACACCCACACAGATACTTTGCAAAACAAAAAAAAAATGCAATTGAAGTCTCTCTTCCCACGGTAAGTCTCTAGGGAGGTATGATCAACAAAACAGAGCAGAAGCATTTAGGAATTAGTCACGTTTAGAGCCCCTACTATCCCAAAATGCTCTTATTAGGGTGCCTGAATCTGATTTGGGGGAAAAAGACAAAAGTGTATGCCTGGCACATCCCAAGAGCAGCCACCCAAATGCCTCTGGGAAGCTCATAAGCAGGCTTAAATGCAACAGCTTTCACCCTTCCTCTGCTTGTCCCCAGCACCAAATACTCAAAGATAGACTGCCTCTGAAGATGGATGTTCCGTTTTTCCATGGCCATCCTCCATGAAGTTCCCCAATTGTTCTTTGAGGATTACCCCAGATATTCCTACGGTACAGCTTTTCTTAGTCTGTATGATTTCTAATTGCAGGGGATTTGTGTGTGTTTTATTCTCTTCCACAATATGTGAAAAATAAATATGGCAAGGAGGCGAGAGAAGCCCCCCGCTGGCTGCGCCACAGTTTAAATCTCCTGTGGACACGCCCCAGCCAGTGTTGATTGCCCAGCGGGGGGCATGATGCAGCCGGAGGACGACACAAGGGGGGAGTCAACCCTCTGACCCCAAGCTGGATCACAACGCAGACCCAGATGCCCAGCCACAAGACCGCCCACCATGAAAGGTGAGTGGACATACAAAAATGAGAATGGCTGTGTAATACACCAGACATTTAAAGAATATTCAACACACACACACACAAACACAAATATGGGAACTGCAGTTTACCCCCACCAAACTACAATCCCTGCACCTTTAACAAACTAAAGATTCTTGTGGGGTGGGGAATGAGCTTTGAATGTGCTTTATGCATCTAGTGTGTATGCAGTCAGTGTCTCAGAGAAGGGTAGGCTAAAAACAGTTTCCCCAAGCATACTGATTTTGTATGAACAGGATTCGTTTTTTAAAGGAGGAAACGTTCAAACACAAATTATTTTACTTGCAGTCCCAAACAAAACTGCCCAGCAACTGATCCTTCCTACCACTGCTTGGGCCGTTTGTTTCTGCTCTAAAAAGGGCATCACCAGAACTTGAATGGGTGAATTCAAGTTAATTTTGCCTTGGGCGGGGGGGGGGGGGATACAATGTATGCAATAAGCATGCACTGAATCTACATGAATTTAGAAGGCACAGAATATTGCAAAAAGAAACCTGATGAGATCCAGTCAGCCAAGCTTGGACATAGGCCATTTAGAATAGGGAGCTTATCACTATTCTCAGAACTGACTTATGAGTGTTGCAGCACTTCATAAATCTTTTTAACAGAGAACATGGTTGAGCCATCTGGAATGTTTTGCTAAATTATTCCCCATCTCAAGCTAGCAGGCACAGGAGCCTCACTTACGGCGCACTATAATCAGGAGCATGGATGGGAGAATCTGTCAATTTCAGTTTCTTATTTTTCCAACCTTAAATTCAGTTCTCCACATTTCCACAGCAATTTGCTTATATATATTAAAAAAACCACTTCATTACAATATTTCAGCATTTTAGTGTGAATTTTTGCTAAATAAAAATTTTTTTGTCTGAAGTTTTGACTAATGTACACAATTCCTGCAAGCAAATTCTCCTAATACAATGCATTTTGTATGCTATTTTCACAAATATATTCATTTCTATACACATTTCACCATAGAATATGCATTTTTGCAAATATTGTATGGTTAGAGGACTGCATTGCAAAAATCTGGATAAGTGCAAATTTCAAAGAATGCCTGTGTTTGGGTTTTCATACTGTTTCAGAAAGCGCAAAATTGATAAAGTTGATTCTAAACGTGGACTGAGTTGAATTTCTCCCCATCCTTAATCAGTAGGGTGTCGACCTGGAAAGAGGCTGGTGTGTGTGCCCCTAGGGCATATAGATGTATCTTTGTGTCCATTTCAGTCTTTGCTGTTTCTATAAAAATGATGGGATGAATTTAGGGATGGACAAATCAGCCTTTTTCCAACCTACAGCCATTTGGTATGCATTCAGTTCAAGTTACACTGGTGTACCTTTGGCTGAGCTGGGGTTGGAGACTTAACGCTGGCTAAGCAAGAGATCCATTGCATCCTAAGCTACCTATCCTGTTGGATCTTGCCATAGCCCTGCCCCCTTACTCAGTTTAAATTGAACTAAAAAGTCAAGTGTTGTAAATTTTCCTCTTACACTCTTGAAGCACTACCAGCCCATGCAGATAAGTCTACTCTAACTGGCAGTTGTCCTACAAGAATTTCTGAGCTGCTATTTCATTATTATTCATCTGCTAAATAGATTTAGATAGCTCAATCACAGCTCCACTATAAAGGCTTACTGAACTGACCCATACAATTGTCACATGGTAGCCCACTCCGTTCTTTGCTGTAAGGTGGAAATGCTAGGGCCAAACTTTCTGTTGCATTTAATTCTGTGACTTTTATTGTCCCCCGAGAGTTGTTGTTGTTTCCATGTTTTAATGCAAAGCAGACATGGGTAACTTCAAAGTAGAGAAAAGAACAGGCAAGGAGAGATATGGCTCAAACCTATCCCTGCCAGCTATTTGCCGGATCGAAACTGCTCCTGCCAAACTTTTTCCCTCTATATACTAGGGAAGGGTGTGATTTTGGGACACATACTTTCCCCTTCTACCAGATGGTGAAGCAACTCAGTGGAAACAATGGGACAATGCCACCAAGGTGGCAGGGAAACCATGGCAGGGAAAGGGTTAAACAGCCTCTCTCACCTGCAGCTGCTCTGCATTTAAATATATATATAACTTGGAGAGGCGGAAAGAGTCCTGGAATTATATCCGATGAGTCATTTGCCCCTTAATTACCTTCCTAATTAATTGCTAAGGGGCGTGGGTGGCGCTGTGGGTTAAACCATAGGATTTGCCTAGGACTTGCTGATCAGAAGGTCAGCGGTTCGAATCCCTGCAACGGGGTGAGCTCCCGTTGCTCGGTGCCTGCTCCTGCCAACCTAGCAGTTCGAAAGCACGTCAAAGAGCAAGTAGATAAATAGGCACCACCCTGGCGGGAAGGTAAACGGCGTTTCCATGCGCTGCTCTCGTTCGCCAGAAGTGGCTTAGTCATGCTGGCCACATGACCCGGAAGCTGTACACCGGCTCCCTCAGCCAATAAAGCGAGATGAGCGCCGCAACCCCAGAGTCGGCCACAACTGGACCTAATGGTCAGGGGTCCCTTTACCTTTAACAAATTGCTATGTGAATGAGAAAGTGGACTGAAATAATCTTTACCAAAGCAAAGTGGTCCATCAGCCTTTGTATCCTTCCCATCTCTGCCATGGGAGCATATTCATCCAGTGCTTTTCAAGCTGCACTGGCTCCCGGTGGAGTACAGGGTCAGATTTAAGGTGCTGCTTTTGACCTTTAAAGCCCTTCACGGCCTAGGACCCTCGTACCTACGGGACCGCCTCGCCTGGTATGCCCCACGGAGAGCCTCAAGGTCCATAAATATCAACACCCTAGTGGTCCCAGGCCCTAAGGAAGTTAGATTGGCTTCAACCAGAGCCAGGGCCTTTTCAGCACTGGCCCCAACTTGGTGGAACGCTCTGTCTCATGAGACCAGGGCCCTGCGGGATCTGATCTCTTTCCGCAGGGCCTGTAAGACAGAGTTGTTCCGCCTGGCCTTTGGATTGGAGCCAATTTGATTCCCTCCGCCCCCTTTTTCTTTTTTTTCTTTTCCTTCTCCTGCAATGAAGCTCCATTTTAATATTTTAATGTTCCATTATTTTAATGTTGTATTTTATTTTTGTTTTTAAGTTGTAATCACTCATCTTGTTTTTATTATTGCTTGTAAGCCGCTCTGAGCCCGGCCTTGGCTGGGGAGGGCGGGGTATAAATAAAAATTATTATTATTATTATTATTATTATTATTATTATCTGCCTACTGATGGAGATGAAAGGCCCAAAGAGGGAGAATGATTGTGTCCACATACCTGGATTTGTGTTCACACACAGCTATTGTTCAAACGTCTTTCTCTAATCTCTTAAGAGTTACGTATAAGGTGGATGGATTGGATGTGCTCATTTGCCAGATGGAGCTGATGGAAAACACACCACGGAGTGTCGTCACAGAGGCTGGTTCAGGAGCATACCAAAGCTATGAGCTGTGAGCCATCAGGGAAGACTAAACCACAACAAAACAAGGGATAACCAAATAAGAAATCCAAGATGATGTTCAAGACACGATGTGGATCATTTCTTGCTGGGAAGAAAGAGCTCACAGTTCTACCAATATCCTATTGGGTGGTTAGTCAATACAAGCAGTTACGCAATTCACTCTAGAGCAAATGACGGCTAGGCAAGCGATTAGGACAGACGTTTTCAGTATTCAGTCCATACTCCAGCAAAAGAATCACTTGGGATTTAGTGGAATCTTATTTATACCCTATCAATAGCGTGCATACACACAAAAGCTCATACCAATAACAAACTTAGTTGGTCTCTAAGGTGCTACTGGAAGGAATTTTTTCACAATATCCCAGTAAGTGCTCAAATATGGGGATGTGGTACAAAATAAATCTACTGAGAAAATCAAACAGAGTTGTTTCTGAAGATAATAAGGGTAAAACTTGATCTACCCTCATTATCTTTATCCAATACGCATACAATTATAGGAAGGGAGGAAAGGAAGACAGATAGCAAGCAACAATATCTGAAATGTTCAAAGAATACCATGCCAGCACTTAGCTGGTGACACTTGAGATGAAGGAGATAATTGAAAGGATGATTGCACTAGCTTGTTGTACTCCATTGATAAGAAAGACTTTAGCGTCCATTCACTATGCTCAGCCATAATACAAGATGTCTAAAGGAAACAAAATGCTAGACTGCTCCAGAGTGACAATGCCTTGGAGCTACGGGGTGTTAAAATGAAAGATAAAACAAATGAGAGAAAGAAACTGAGTTGTAAAGAGGATACTTGCTGACAAACATTTGGGCAACTACTCTAACACTAGAGCATCGTTTGAATGATCACCAGTGTTGCTTCCACCCACAACATCTCAAGTGAACAACAGGCCCTAAAACACAGAATCACTGCTTTAGAAAACAGGCTTATCAATTTTTTTGAAAGCAAAAGGCAACAGGGAGCATAGGTTTTCACAATCAAGACTTATCAGATATATTGGCTGCAGGTCCCAGGTTCAATCCCAGGCATCTTTGGCTAAACATGGATGGGTTGTGTGTTTTATTTCATGGTTTTGTTTTGGTTTTGTCTGGGGGGGGGGTTGGCTAAATATGAACAATCTGTCAGTTTCTGCAGCCTTCAGAACAATTTAAACTGCATTCAGAAAGCGAAGGAATAAACTACAGCTTCTGCTTAAACAACGTTGAATATCTTTTTTACTTTCAACCCTGCCCCCCTCAGCCTGCCTCTCTATATGAAGAGATGGAGAATGGTCTCACTGAAAGAGAGAGTACAACGAGCGCACATTAAAGCAAAGCTTTGATTCTGAACTCTTTATCCTGAACTCTGAACAATGGACACTTATGAATCATTTGTGCCATACAGTGCAGTCTTTTGAATGAGTAACAAGAGAAATCAGTTTTGCTAATACAGTTCTCATCCTGTATCTCACATTCATCCAGATTTATAAATACACACAAGGACTAAAAGTTAGAAGACCAAGATCACATAGAGGATGTTGTGAGGGCAATATGCTGGACAAGCTGGGAAATTATTGTTGGCCCAACAGAATAACACATGGCATTCTTTGATATTTTCTATTTAAGCTGTTTTGTCAATGGAAAGAAGGGCAGTTTGGGGCAGCCATGTTATTTTCCATACAATTCCACCTGAGAACAACAGACCATCACAAGTACCATTACTACTGGAGGCACTCGCTGTAATTAATATATCATTATTATTATTATTATTATTATTATTATTATTATTATTATTATTATTATTATTATTATTATTATCCCACTATTCCTCCTGAAAAAGATAAAGGCAGAAATCACACAAGAAATAAAACAATTGAAACATCAAAGAAATACAACCGTAATTCCAGTACTGATGCAGATTGGGAAATATCTCTACTTAAAAGACTTGATGGAAGAGGCACATCTTCAGTAGGCACCAAAGAGACAACAGAGATGGTGCCTGTTTAATATGTGCAGAGCACAGTGACTGCCGGGGTATGTAAAGGATGAGACAACCTTTGGAGCAGCCTTTCTCAACCTTGGGTCCCCAGATATTGTTGGACTACAACTTCTATCATCCCTGACCGCTGGTCCCGCAAGCTAGGGATGATGGGAGCTGTAGTGCAACAACATCAGGGGCAGCCAAGTGGAAGGGGCCTGGATGGCAGACCAGAGCAGCAAAATTCTTGCTCTGGTCTGCAGGCCAGGGTTAAAAGCTGGATGCACCAAGCACTAGCAGCACAGTTGCACTGCAGGGAGGGTGCTGTGACTGGGCCCGCAAAGGCTGCTTTGGGGTACTCAAAGTGAGCGAGGAGCTCCAAGCTGTGGGCTTTTTAACTTTTCAAAAGAAAAGAAATAATTCTGACTAGAACACAGGTAATGCTAGAGTACTTGGACTACCTGAACCTTTATTCCTTATTCCTTCCTTCCTTCCTATTTCCATGTGGATTTTTTCCTTAAAATCTACACAAAAAATGGAATGGAGGGGACTTGTTCCATGCTCCCACGCAGAACTGGGACTTTAATGCATCCTTGCTTGGAACAGTCCACCCTTATTTGGAACAGCTATAATGCAAATTCTTGCACAATTCAGCAGCTATTATGGAATTCCTGCAGAATATTTAATATTAATTACTTTAATATTAAGTTAAGTAGGGTGAGGGTGAGTGGAAAAGGCACTTCAGCCAGGGGGAAAGCCAGATTCACATATTGTTTCAGAAAGTGAAAATTTGGTGAGGTCTCCTTTAAATGTGATCTGAAATTAACTTCTCCCCCATCCCTGGGTTCAATCCCTGGCATGTCAAGATAGAGCTGGGAAGGACCCTTGCCTGCAATCTTGGACAGCCCAATTGACAATACTGTACTGAGTTAGATTGGCCAAGAGCCTGGTACGGTTTAAGGGAAGAAGAGACATGAACAGATGCTGAAGCAATAATTGTCCAGTCCCATGGCAAGGATATACCAGAACATACTCATTGTCCCTTTCATGTGCTGCAATGGTTCCTTCATGAAAAGGGGAAAGAGGACCCTAACAGCAAGTAGGCTTCCACAGAATGGAAAGAGCAAGAAGGAAAATAAGGGGGAAAGAAAGTCAGTAATGATTCTTATTTATAATGCCAAACCTGCTTTATAGAGTAAGAACCTTTTATGCACATCAATATTCTTATGTAGCTTACGTATATAAATGTGGATCAATTCATACATTTATTTAAAAGTGATAATAATCCATGTGTGCATTTCTTTCCTTTTCATTTTAGCATTGCATCAGGTCCTAACTGAAAACCCTTGAAATAACTGCTGGCTTGCTCATGGCCAATTCTGTGTCACTGCTATGAAATTAGTCCTGAAATTAAATGGCTCAACAGCGCTAAGACATTCCCCAACTACTCCAGCAAGCAGTCACTCACCTCTAAGGTTAACAGGATAAAGGCTGGATAAAGAAACTACTCATTATACCCGCTCTACAAAGAAGCAATTATGCGACTTTATAAAGTGGTTTCAAATATATTTTGCAAACTAGGACTCAAGACAAATATTAGAGGCAGCAAATTACAGTACTTAGGAGAATTATCACCCAAGTAAAGAGACTCTTAATCTATAAAAAATATCAACAAAAGATGTAAATATGGACTCCTCTATGGGTGGCATATCTCCAAGAAAATATACATCTAATCTCGCAGTGTGTAGCCTCCAATACCTGGGGAGAAGGTTAACAATTCAGAGCTGTTTCCTACAGCTATAGAATATATTTTGATGTAGATTTGCAGATATCAGAGACTTAAAATCTATTATATAATCATAGGGCAAGGGTAAGAAACCTGTGGATGTACTTTTTTTGTGGAAAAAGAACTACAATGCCGGTTTTCATTTTAATCAATTTTACACTGAGAATTTAAAGAGATTATGCTTTATTCTGGGGCATTCGGTTTTAACAATGTTTTTACTACCAAGAGTAAAATTGCAGGTTACATTACATCATTAGGCACGCATTGTATGTTCTACACGGAGATGCATGAAAGCAAGACAACGTGGTAACTAGTGGTATGAGACTTGTTCCAGCCCAAGGGTCAGAAACATGGCAACCTTGTAGGTAATGGTGCCCTCGAGGTCTCCCCCTGCTATCTGTAAATCCTCTGCCCTCACATAATTGCTCCACTTTTCCCCTTTGAAAAGGCAATAAAAGTGAAAGAGAAAGTCGGGGGAAGTCCTCTTCAGGTCTCAAACTGGCACCAGTAAACTTTTCCATTTCATGCCCCTTTCAAGGCTCAGAAAGAAGCTAAGTCACTAGGAAAGGAGTGATCCAGAGTGCCATGGGACACACATGTAATGGACCCCCCCCAAAAAAAAAACACACCATCAAACCATAGGTCACCTTGGTGCCCACAGAGATGTGCTGCATTCTGCTGGTGGTTCTGTTGTCAACCTATTTGAAAACAATGAAGACCCGTCTGTGTATGCACACTGGATCCATCTAATGGGGAACTTCTTGTGGCTTCCTACATCCCTGAAGTTCAGCTGGCCTTCACTAGGGACTGAGCCTTTAGCATGCCCTGTGGAAGTCCTTGAGGGTGGAGGTTCAGCAGGAACCATCCCTCCCCTTCTTGCAGAAATCATTTGTAAACTATATTGCTTAGACAGGTCTTTGCTATATGGATTTTCTTTTTAACTAATCAGTATTTATGTTTTCATGGATGTTTTCTGCTAATTTTATTCTTGTATGTTATAAACTGCCTGGAAATGTCTTGATGAATGTGTAGATTATAAATATGTAAACAAATAAAATAAACTATAACCCTTCTCCTGAAGGGGGAATCCCTCACCTTGTTGCAGATGCTTTTTGTTTTTTTAAAAAACATGATAAACTAAAGCCAGTTCTTCATGCAAACTTCTTTCCACCTATAAATCATTTGGAGATGCCAATCATATTCAAAATCCATGTTGAAAAAAATCTTTTTTAAATGAGCCTTTCCATTGATTGTACAAACCCTGCCTCACTTCAGACACCTTAATTAGTAGTAGATGATTAACTTCAGTTTGATCAAGGACAAGGAAATTTTTGAAGTATCCCCAAATTCTCTAAATGTTTCAATTGGGGAGGGGGTTTGGAACCATGCAGAAGATCACCACATTATATGGAATTTTCAGTGGCTTCTGCATCTCATCACAAGAATGTTCTCAGTCTGCTCCAGTATTTAATAGCTCCAGAACTCATCAAAGAATGCATTAAATCTGCTGAGATTCACTGGCAGGCATTTCTTTCCACAAATATATCCCAAACAATTTTTTAAAAAAATGTAGATTAGACAATAAAGCAATATGAAAGGATCAGTAGGTTTTCCATACTCTTATATACGATTCCTCTCCAACCCCCAGGAACATATGACTCTCAGCTAAGGGTTGTAACCAATGTCAGTCCTATGCAGAACAGACCCACTGAAATTGATGGGGATGGCTAATTTACATTCATTAATATCAATGGGTCTATTCTGAGGAAAACTAAAGTCACATCCACGTCATACTTTTATATATCTTTAACAGTAATGGGGAATCCTGAGAAGAGTAGTTTCCTAAGGGTACCAGCCTCTCAGACCTACAATTCCTAGCAACCTGATGGAGGAGGGAAAAGGGTAGGACTTATTTCTTTTCTTGGACTCTTGGGTACCAATTACCACGGAGAATAGAGGAAAGCCTGTTTCACATTTCTACTTAGCTTTTGGAAACAATTCACACACAAAAATGTTTCCACAAGTGGGCAGGATGTTCCAAGGTGGTAAGTACATGTGAGGTGTTTGTTCACACTGTCTTTGAAATGGCTGTTCTACTCAGCAATAGCCTTTGTCTTAAGTGGCAAAGTCTTGCTAGCTCACTAGGTGACAACAATAGGCTATGTACTGTACTACAGTTGTTGGACAGCAAGCATCAGGAAGATGAAGAGTAATGGTGGTATTAGGTCGGAGGAGGAGAGCACAAGCAGACAGCCGAAATGACAGTCTGGATCACTTTGCTCACTTGCTGACTGTTACTCCCCTGATAGGTGGCCACTCAGATGAATCCTTCACAACCCCCACAGCCCTGCCTTGCCCATTGTTTGAAGTGAGCCCACCACTGTCAGCCAGTCCACCAGTCAGACTTGATTGCCCAACCTGATATAAAATGTGCTGCCTTCAAGCACATGCAGTAGCCACCACTGCCAGCCAGCCCACTAGACTGCCCAGCTTAGTATCTTTTGTCCTGACACCTTGGGTCTGCTATTGGATAGAGATAGCATTGCTTGACACCAAGGGACTTGTAAACACAGGCAACAGCTATGTATGTTAAATGAACAGTACATTACTTCCTGCCCAGTAAATGAACAGCACATCATCCAAATGCCCTTATTTTTAAAATGAAAGAATTGACGTCTCCTTCTGGCAAGGATGGGGAACCTTTGAGGACAACACTCCCTTTTTGGGCAACCTTCCAGAGGTTGCGTACCTGTGGTGGATGCAGACAGAGGCAAAAGTGGACAGAGCAACAGATGTACATTTTACCTTTATACAGTAGGCCAGTTTGTAAACATACTCGCATTCTCCCCATCCAAGCAAGCTAGCAGGGCAAGCAGCATTACCAGAGTTCAAGGACACATTCCAGCTAGGCACAAAAACTCAAGGAGAGAGTGAAGCAGGGGCCAGTGAGAGGTACAGGCTGGGAAATGGGCTGAGGAAGAGGTGAAGCTTGTGCAGAGTCCCAAGGGTCAGGTGGAGAGGCCTGGAGGGTGACATTTAGACCCTGGGTCTGAGGTCCCCCACGTCTGCCTCACAGCTGGTACACTTTCCTTCTTTTCAGTTGAGCAGATACTATATCAGTATATGTGTCCCAGGCACTTAATGGATGTCATATATTAACAGATGGTCCTGTCCATACATTACGGCTGATCAGCAGGAGCTGTCGCTTCTGGTGGTCCTGTCTCCCCCTAAGTTATCAAAACTCAATACAACATGGCACCAAAAGTGCTCAAGGCCATTTCCTGTTGGCTGAGAAGAGTATGAGTCAGCACTGGAACTCTCTCTACAACTCAAGATTTTACTTTCTTAAAAAGAAAAGAAATGTCCTGACATTTATGGAGTACATTTTATTCTTGGAATCAGCTATGGAGCCAAATGCTTCTGTACTGCACCGCACAATCCTAACTACTGAGAAATTCTTTGAAAGCACTCTGTAAATTCCACATCCTTTGTATAGATTCTACGCCACACCACAAAATCAATACTATAATATTATGTCAAATTTGCATAGCACATGAAAATAGTCATATGCACTGAAGTACACACGCCTTGGAAAAAGCAAAACTCTGTACCAAATAAGCCTATAGTTGCCAGATGTGTATTGATCCAGATACCTCTAGACCAGTGGTAGGGAACCTGCAGCCCTCCAGATGTTACTGGACTGACCATTGACCTTGATGGCTGGGGCTGATGGGAGCCGGAGAACAATAGCAGCCAAAGGCCTCAGGTTCCCCCTGAACTCTAAAACAAGTGATTTCTGAAAATATTATAAGGAGATTAAATGTATGGTGTGTAAGTAAACAGAATCTAAAGTAGCTGACATTCCCCCAAAGTATTCTGGGAACTATAGCACAGAACTAAAATTCCCAGCACACTTAACAAAATATAGTTCCCATAATTCTTTTTTTGGGGGGGAGTTATGTGCTTTAAATGGATGGTGTGCTCACAACCTCGATGCCAAATCATGAGAGTATCAAGAGGCCTTTTTCCATGCTTATTTGGGGGAAAATATGTTCCAGAATTATTGAAGGGCTTATCAAAACTTGATTCTGTAATCTTACATTAAAAATATATATATTTAGACTCACTTTTAAAGTCTGAAATAGGATTACAACATAAAAACACTGTTACAGTATTATCTTAGCTTCAAAATATTTTACAGCCCATACAGAAAACAAAACCCTGTCACTTACCATTTTAACTGTTAGCACTGTTAACTGTAAAACACCTCCTTCTGTTTCCTTCCCAGAACCATGGTGGAACACATGAAAGGTCAAATATATAAGATAGAATTCTAACACACCGAGATTTCACTCCCATGTTAATGCACCTCAGATCAAGCCTGCAAAAGTGAAAATAATAAATTTAGGGAAACAAGCAAAATGACCCTACTGGTTGGTTGGTTTCCTAGATATCATCTACATATTTTAGAAACGTACAACCTTCTAATAGAAATGAATAAACTACTCAACCATAAAGTTGCTATAGAAGATATTCTTGTTCTGATTGGAAAGGGCATCTGCTATCTGCAATATTGATAATACTTTTCAAATTTCATCTGCTTTTGTTTGCATTCTGTGTCGTCTGTTTAAACACACTGGGAATAATAATGAATCCCTGCATTATCTTCACTTTTTCAAGGCCGAACATATAACTTTATCACAAAAATAATTAAAATTCTTTGGCACTCTTGTATCTTTTCCATTAAACGTTATCAAGCAGTGACAATAAACTAACATCAGTCCAAGGCTGCCCATATGCTGCTTTTTAAAAAGAATGCATTTGTCCCAGGGTGAGATACATGAATTTTGTGTTTACAGGGTCAAAGAATTCTGAAGTTTTTTATAGTGTTAGGACTATAAATCTGGGTGCGCACATAAGCAAGGATCATTAGGTAAAGCAGGGATACCTATAAACTTGTTAAAATGTCTCTTAATAGACAAATCTTAGCCACTTTATAACTCAGGGTGTGATAGATGCAAAGGGCTGGCACAATATCTCAGGCTCCAATTCTCAAAGACTATCACAAGCACAGAATCCTCAATGGGGCACTTTCCTCCTCTGCCCCATTTCCATGCTTATACAAGGCTCAAACGGAACCCGGGCTTAGCTACTTTTTGTTGCAGAATGAGCCTTCAGTGCCAGGTCCTGAAATATTTAAAGACAGTGTTTAAGCATATACAGTACACACTGCCTTTTTCTCATCAGTAAATAACCACAACAGCTACCACATACCTTGGATTCAGAGGAAGTGCTCCCAGGCCAGAGACCAAACTGTATTTGTTATCTGGCATCTTCTCCTTTTTTAAAAGGAATTAAGCAGTGATTTTACACACAGTTAGGCTATGTACACAAATAGCCACTGAAACTCACAGGGGTTGGGTTTCTTCACAGTACGCTTTTGTATACAATGCTTTGCAACTGTACACCATTATCAAAAATGGCAGCTATGATCCATGTTGCATGTAAACACAATTGGGGATGTTTTCAAGCTAGTGTGCCATGGTGTTCTCTATTCCCCTCCCCTCAATTAGTGTTCCATATATATATATATATATATATATATATACACACACACACACACACACACACACACACACACATATACATAAACACACACACACACTGTTTTGTAAAAAAATATATATATTAGGCAAAAATTCATCCAAACATATGTAATTTACAGGGAATTCAGATTAAACACTGATAAATGTTCGTGTGGACATTTTTAAAAAAAAACACAAATTGATGTGACTATATTCATAATTTTAAGTTTTTGAATTTTTTTACTGTTGTTGTTTTTATCCAACCTTTAAGTGGAGTACTAAGCTCTACAAACATTTGCTGTAACCCATCTTTAGACCTTAGAGTGAACAGCAAGTAATAAACAAAAATAATAACAGTAATAGTCCAACAAATTTCAGAGGCCCAAGGTTGAGAAAGGCTGCCTTAGAGGGTTGTTGTAAGAATGACAGCTAAACAATGCACATGAAACACTTCAAAGATGGATTTCTTATTAACTATTCTTATCACCTAACTTTTTTTCAAGGAACAAAAAGTAACACAGATAGTCACTGACTCCCCCCAACCATGCCCCGTTTCACTGCCACAACAACCCTGTGACATAGGTGAGACTGAGAGAGTAATCCAGCAAGTTGTTGGGTGTAGTAACTTTGATCAAAAATGGCTACAGAGAAAAGCTTTAAAAACACCCCCTCCCCCTCCTCAATATCTGATCAAGTTCACAACTTCATTTCATTGAAATAAAACTTTAAAAAATTGTGAGACTGGTATTGCATCTTATCCAGTTTGACCATAGAAGCTAATTAAAGGGTGGAAGATTTTCCTCAAGCAGTGTTCTCACGTAACAGGATTTTTTCTCCCTGATAATAATATAAATAATAACTACTGAATGCTGATGCTCCAGTCTTTTGTTGGATTGGCATATGGCATGAATAGTTTTATTGATGCTCACTGTATACCATGTGGATGAAAGACAGTCTGGAGATATTTTAAATATAAATAAATACTGTAATAAGTAATAATGTGCAGGACAAGCAACGCACATTGGCAAGAAAGGCAGAGCCGCAACACAAGCAGCTTATAATTTTAACACTGGCAAAGGGAGAGGAAGGGCTATGGCTTACAGTAGAGTCCATGCTTTGCGTACAAAACCCCCAGGTTCATCTTCTTGGCATCTCCAGGAGCTGGGGCTGCCCCCTGCCTGAAACCCTCCTGAGCCTGCATGGTGCAGTGGTTAGACAGCCGGACTAGTACCTGGGAGACCAGGATTCAAATACCCACTTGGGCATGAAGCTCATTGGGTGACCTTAGGGGCCAGTCACTGCCTCTCAGCCTAACCAACCTCCACAGGGCTCTTATGGATATTAAATGATGAGAGGGAGAACCTTTGGGCTCCTTGAAAAAAAAGATGGGATATAAATGCAACAAACAAACAAATCACGGAGAGCCACTGTCAGTCAGTGTGTAGACAATGCTGAACTATATTGGCCACTGGTCTGACACAGTATAAAGCAGCTTCCTCTGTTCCTAGGAGAGTGGTGAGGGTAACACGGGACAAATATGGAGCAAATGGAAGCAGTTAACTGATACGTAGCCTTCTTTTTAGACGTGGATCATGTCTGAGGCATAAAGCCAATTCACAGAATATGTGGGTATTCAAAATTTGGAAGGGGGATTTGATGGGAGAAAGTGGGCGCAGCTTGATGTAATGAGGCTTCACACTGGAATTTTTAACTGAACATTTTGTCCTTACTACATTGGAACCAATGTCAGCTTATGTTGTAAACTTAAGGCTGTTCTGCTCACTTCAGTGTCACCCATACACAGTATTGCATAGCAATGAGCCCTCTTTCCTAAACAAGTAACCGGAACTGAGTTACTAAACTGATCCATCAGTATAATTGAAGAACTTCCATAGGAAGGCAGAAATGTTAGAGAGACATTAAATTCTCTCTGAGTGTGTTTTGTTAGCTCTTTCTCTCTCTCAATAATCAGAAGCAGAATTCCTACAGTCCTGCGTCTCATGTGGAATGCTTAAGCAAGAAATCCATAACTTTTAATATGATGAGATTGTCCTGCTAGAGGAGATGGATTTTTTCCAATATCCCTTCTAACAAACAAGGTGAGTTCCCTGTATCAGCACATTTCAGTTTTCTATTCCACAACACTCACGTGCTGCATTTAGAAGGAATACATAGCTCAGTATTTTAAAATCACATTATAAATGAGATATGTACACAAGGATCAGCTGACAGGCAGATGTCTTAACAGCGGAATTTCAGAACAGCAAATGCTTTTGGAACCAGATGCATTTAACAGCTCTGAAAAATTCTCCATCATTTTTCACCTGCAAAACCTGCCCCCATTGGAGCAGCTAATAAAAGCCAAAGTAGATGTAACAATAGTAGACATGTGTGCGTTTTCCAAACATGGATCTGCCCCAAGATGTGAAGCAACCATTTCTCACAGTGAATGCCCCCCACTGCTAACCCCTCTAAAGCTCTTCTCTCCAAGCTGTGGCATTAGAATTCGGCTAAAGAGTGAAGCACCTGTCAGGGGACAGACACTGATTAGGAGTGTTTATTTGTATTGCTTTAAAACCTGTTTTAGTTGTTTTCACTGTGTGATTGTAAACTGCTTTGAGATTTAAGTGAAAGGTGTGTCATAAATTAATAAAATAAAAAACAATGCTTTCATGGCTTGAAAAACATGAGCACTACACTACAGCGCCAAAAAGTGGTCTCAGTTCTTCTCCCTTCCTCACTGGATGGGGAGACAGAAAGGAAGATCCCATAGTTCTGCAGCCCATTTATAATAATTTTAAGCATGTACATTACTCGTATGCAGTGCTTTTTTTCTAAATAAATAAATAAATAAATAAATAGTTTAGGGGTATTCTCATTTTCCTACTCATATTGAAATACTGCCCCTCAATGAGGCCGAACTTAGATTCACAAAATGTTTAGGGGCATGCGCACCCCTGCGCACCCCCCCCCGCCCCCAAAGAAAGCACTGCTTGTATGTATGGTCACTTTTTCAGAGAGAGAATAGAAAACTGCAGCTGTGCATACACATAGAGTGGATAGTTGCATCATGTTATGCAGCACAGGCCAGGGGCTTCAGGGGGCACTTTACAGAGAGACGATCCTTGGGTATCCTTTTATTTGCACCACAAAGCTATTATATCACACATGGATAGCAATAGCATTTTCTGTGGTACCACAGCCCAAGGCCCCTGCAGAGGTTTATACAGAAAGGAGAGAGGGATATAAGAACAAAAAATACTGAGTTGGGTAGTTTTGTCACTCTGCCCCAGGGGAAGTTCACCAAAACAAAGTACCTGGAAGGGAAGACAACACTTACACCTCAGCTTCCTCCCGTAGGATAATGGCTGCCTTAGTTGTTCCTGATGACTGGGGAAGACCCATCAGATCTGAGCTCTGTTTATCTCCTACAAGCCTCCTTCAATCCACATTCTTGCCTGTAAGAAGGTGCAGGATTTTATTATTGAAATGGAAGGCCCTTCCTTCTTTCCCCAGTCTGTTAGATAAGCCACCATCAGCTGCTCTGTATTGCTTGTTAATTGCAGTACACACCATACATTTAAAGCAAACCCCTAGGATTCATTGGGGAGGGAAAATGTGATTTAAATATGTGGTGTGTATGCAGCTGTAGCCACCCTGGAAGTAGCTCATTTTGTTTGCCAGTGAGGGTGGTGTCTTAAAGGGAACTTTCACCCTACATTCTCTTTTGGGTGAGATGGGAATAAAGATGTCATGTAAGCAGAGCTGCCTGCTGGCCAGCCTCATGCCATGTCTTCTTCCCCAGTTCCAAAACCCCTGCAAATAGTCCTAGCATCTACCACAAACATTAATATTTCAGGTAATGCTAAATAAAAAAGGGCATTACACTTTATCTGCATTTTCACTTAATGCTAATACAGGCACTTGTCAGCAGATATAAAAGTAACAGGAGACAAGGGTTTATTTTTATACCTCACACAACAGCAACTGGTGACTTTCCTTAGATCACTGTATGTGTGCAGGCACTTGCATCCCCCCCTTAACTGTTGAAATGTTTTAGACAGATTTTTCCCTCCCACCCCTACTCTGTTCCTCATTCAAAATAAAAATAATTTTAGACCATCTCTGACATTCTAATTTCAACAACCAAATAAGAAGATAGAAATTGCTTTTGCCTTAGATACAGCAGTTCAGTGTAAAAAAATTTAAAACCAAATCGTAATAGAACTACCTTCTCCTCAAGGTTGACAAAGGGCAATTTATTTTTGGCCTTGTTCACATTGTCATTTTTTCTGGTTTCCTCTGGCCCATCTATAAACCATGTGGGGGAAATGTACCCTAAAGCTGTGGGTTTTCTTCAAGTTTATTACACTGATTATTACAGTGATAATAAGGTATCCCTGATATTGTGCACTACTCCTCTACACTACACTACACCACACCACCACCACCCTAATTGAGACAGAGAAATTAAGAGTAGTAATTTCCCAAGGTTCCTCTAGCAAAACATGGGAGCAGAACACAAGGTGGAGGGCAGAGGAGGGTGACCAATATGGCAAAGGGTCTGGAAACCAAGTCGTATGAGGAATGGTTGAGGAAACTGGGTATGTTTATCCTGGTAAAGAGGATAGTGAGAGGAGATATGATGGCCATCTTCAAATATCTAAAAGGCTATCACATGGAGGATGGAGCAAGCTTGTTTTCTCCAGCTCCAGAGGCTAGGACCTGAGCCAATAGAGTCAAGTCACAAGAAAGGAATTGCCAACTAAACATCAGGAAGAACTTTTTGACAGTAAGAGCTGTCTCCTATGAGAGGTGCTGGACTCTCCTTCCTTGGAGTCTTTGAAGCAGACATTGAATGGTCATCTGCTATGTATGTGCTAGTTGAGGTTCCCTCATTGCATGAGATTGGAATTGATGACCCTCAGGGTCCCTTTGACCCCACTATTCTATGATTCTATGAACAATACTTTAAATTAAAATTGGAATAAGTTGGATCCAAAGGTTCCCTTCCAAATGCAGAAGGCATATTTTTCTCATTGGAGAACTGTTTCCTCATACAATTTGTGATACAACTGTGTGGTGCCATCTTGCACAAATTCTTCCACTTGTACAGAAAGGTTGAGGCAAGTTGATGCACAATAATTGATATGCAACCTGCTTATTACAGAACTGTATGTAAACTCTCAATCTATCAATCAATCTTTAATGACCAGCACCAAAGAAGCAAAATAGGGAACACACAAAAGTCATTATCCAGATGTCTGTAATAGCATAAAAGCAAATAAAATAAATTATATGAACTGTGTGGACTCTTGCACACGCTCTTGCTGAAGAACACGATTGGCCTCCAGTGACTTTTTTAAAAAATCTAGCCCACAGTGTTTGAAGTATAAGTTCATTCTACAACTGTCATTTTGAAATAAAAAAGGCATGGACTTGGGAACCAACTGAAGAGTCCTTGCTTGCCTTAGAGAAGGCTTATAGGGTACACATTTGTAGTAATTGCATGGTATCTAAGAGTGCCATATTCTTGACTGCTTTATGGACCTCTTTTGTGATGTTGAATTCATTGCCCCACTGAGGTTCCACCCATGAAGTTACTCCTGATTTATGCTGGCATAAATGTCATAATTTAGTTTACGAGTAGAGAGTTGTGTATTTTTCAGAATCTAACTGAAGCTCCCCTTCCAGGGCAATTTATTAGAGCTAGCTAGTTCTGCACTGAAAGGAAACCTGTGAGAATGGGGCAATGCCAAGAGAAAATTGGCCCAACATAAACTCAAATCCCAGAGGACTGGCAAAGAGTGAATGTGCAAGAGCAATTTCAGCTCAGCAGTGCTCAAACTGCTATGACATGCTAGTCCAAACAGTTGAATTTTGATCATCCAATATAACACTTAACATCTGGGTAAAATTGGTGCACCAATCAGAAGAGCAGTCTACCACTTGAGACAGGTTAGTACAATCAGTTTAGGAAGCTGCCTTGTATTAAGTAAGACCATTGGTTCATTTAAGTCAGTATTGTCTACATGAACAGATATCAACTCTCCAGGATTTAAGAACATAGGCCAGTGGTCTATCTAGTTCAGCATCCTTTTCTCACAGTGGTCAACATGATGTTGATGATATACCCCTCCTTTTTCCCTGATGGAGCTCAAGATGGCTTACAGAGAAAAACAAGAATTGATAAAATAAAAGACAACAATTAAAAATAAATAAAACATTATTAGAATTAAAACTATATAAAACTATATATACAAACAATTGCAATAAAAACAGCACAGCACCAGCCAGTTCATTAAAAGCAGTCATTTCCCAAAAGCTTGTTCGAACAAGGAGGTCATCACCTGCCGGCAGAAGGACAAGAAGGAGGAAGCTGGTCTAGCTTCTCCAGGGAGGGCGTTCCAGAGTTCAGGAGCAGGGAGTCTGGGGTGCCTGTGGGACACCCACAAGAAGGACCCAAGCACAACAGCACTCTCCTGCGGTTTCCAGCAACTGGTATTCAGAAGTTTTACTGCCTTCAACAGAGTCTTTCCCATTCCTTCCTGGAGATGACTGGGGTTAAACCTAGGCACTTTTGAATGTAACACATGTCCTCTACCACCAAACTGTAGCCCTTCCCCAAGAAGTCTTTAAGGATATACAGTGGTACCTCAGGTTACATACACTTCAGGTTACAGACTCCGCTAACCCAGAAATAATGCTTCAGGTTAAGAACTTTGCTTCAGGATGAGAACAGAAATCATGCAGTGGCAGCGCAGCGGCAGCAGCAGGAGGCCCCATTAGCTAAAGTGGTGCTTCAAGTTAAGAACAGTTTCAGGTTAAGAACGGACCTCCGGAACGAATTAAATACTTAACCTGAGGTACCACTGTAATTTGCTGAACAGCAGCCTGCAGCCTAGTTTGGTGCAGGATCTGGGATGAACTAGCTTGCAGTTACTCCCTTCTGGAACCTGACTTTGATCCAGCAAAAACACCAGCCTTTATTCTTACAAGTGTCTCAGCCCCACTATTTTGCTTCCCATTTCCTCTGCCTTTGTTCCTTCTCCCTAGCCTCATTCTGTCGCTGTCAGATCTGCACTTCTACAATATTTAATTAGCCTTAAATATAGCAGAGGTCCTAGTGATCTTATCTTAGCTGGGGTACTGTGAATAATCTGATACTAATACCACCACTTTTCATGAAAAGTACTTGGGATAATAACTGCAGTGAAAGTATTCGCTTCTTCACTCTTCACTTATTCTTTCACCTTTAAATGGTGAAGCTGCTCTTCACTGCTTCTCCTGGAACTGTGAGAGATGCATATACAGTAGATGCCAGATTAGGCTAACAAATGTTTGAAAACATCACAAAACACTACAATGGTGACAGCCCTGTTCTATTGCCTGATTACTTACACTATTAAAACCAAAGCTTACATCTTCCTTAGCAGATCTGGAATTAACTTAAATTTGAACGGGTTGGCTTCATTGGATTGCTAAATGGGCTACCCAGAACATCCCAACCATGATGGCTTTTCGGGGAGGGGGGTGTCTTGCTCTGCCCCTCCTCAATCTGTCCTAGTAGTTGCAAGAAGCTCTATAACATGTCATATAAGATCTCTGTTGGATCCATTATGTCTCCTTTCCATTTGTAGCCAACCAAAGCAACATTACGGAGGTGATGTGTTTCCAGCTACTCCACCCACTGCTTTTGGAAGCCTTATAAGAAACTGCTGCAGGAGATTGTGAACAACATCATGAGAGAGAGGGGTTTCCAGGACTCAGGTGAAGCTGTCAAGCTCCCTTACTATTTTGGCTACTGCCAGGAGTTGTTAATGTAATCTTGTTATATTTATAGTACTGAGATGTTGTGGGGCTTTTGCATGTTGTTATATTTGATATTGTTTTATTATGTTACTATGAAACTGTTTGTGCAATGGTTTAAGATGCATACCTGTTTTCTTTGTTGTAAGCTGCTTTCAGCATGATTCTTTCGGAGAAAAGGCAGCATACAAATAAAATGATGATGAAGAAGACAAAGAAGCCCACAGCGCATTTACCATTTTACCCCATTCCCAGTAAAGGCAGTGTGCCTCTGAACCTAGATATGTACTTTATTTCTCATGGATAAAAGCTGTTGATAATCCTATTCTCCTCCATGAATTGGTCTAACTCCCCCTCTGAAGCCATCCAAGCCATACAAAAATAAGAACAACCCTGCTGAATCAGACCAGTGATCCGTCTAGTCCAGTATCCTGGTCTTGCAGCGGCCAATCAAATGCCCCAATGGGAAGCCTGCAAGCCAGTGGGCATCATCACACCTTGAGGCACCAAATTCCCTAAACTGATTCCATGTTTCACGAATAAATACCGTACTTTGTGCTGAACTCACTGCCAACCAACCTGTAGTAGTTTGTTTCGCTCCAGATAAATCACAAGCTGCAGCAAAGGTGTGTTCTTTGCTTACCACTTGTGGCTTGTCCATGGGAGGCAAGCCACGAGCCCATGTTAGGGGACAGTGCAAGCAGGACTGACAGAGCAAAGCAGCCACATTTTTTTCTGATAGCTTCTGCATGCTTACACATGCACACTTAGCCACGATTTGGTTTTAGAGGTATGTGTGAATGGGCCCTATGTGAATTTTAGTTATGTTTGGTTAGTATCAGAAGCTGAGAAATTACAAACAGCTTATTTGAGTAAAGAACTGCCATTGGTCGTCCATCTAGGTTAAAGGCAAATTAAGATCATTTTAGCATTAGAAGGGCAACTCTTATCTTTAAAAATCCACCCAGAGGCATGGAGAATTTTCATCAGAGAGAGCTGGATGATTGGAATTCAGTGTACCTTTGGGGGGGGGTCCTGCTGCCAATGGTTTTAAATAACAGGTGCTTTCCTGTCCTAAAGGCAAGGTGCCATTCTTTAATTTGAGGTTACCCTGTCAAAATTTTTCTAACTTTCCCCCCCATTCCTTTCAGATTGCAAGCCTGAGGGCAGATATTGTCTTAACACTGACATTTGTAAGCCACTCCAGGGGTTCTTCTTTGGCTGAAGAGCAGGATAAAAATGCTTTAGATGAATAAAGTTATTTTGAGGGAGATAAATGAGTGTTCCAGGTGCAGTGGTTGCACCCATTGGCCCTATCCTGGCTACTGTGGATAGGGGTGGATTTTAACAGCTGGCTGGCCCCGTGCCTCCAGGCTGCCTGGGGATGGCTGCTTACCCTCTTCGGGAGTAGGTGGCACTTACGGCCCCTTGCAGGTCTGCTGCCATCCCTGGGCAGCCTGGACATATGGGCCAGCCAGCCGTTAAAATCCATCCCAGCTGGCCACAGGGCAGGGTTGCCCTCTGAATCCCCAGTTTTTGAACCAGCCAGTCAGGAGTCCCCTGGCAGACTGAACCTTGCTGGTGGACCCTGAGCCAGAGGTTTCCGCTCAGATCTGCCAGCGACACATGAAAGCCGATAGGGCAAATCCTTTACAAGCAAAGGCCCCAGTTTCACTCCTTGCCCTCTCCAGGTAGGGCTGGGAACCCCGCTCCCTCTGAGACTGTATACACACTACCAGTTTAAGATGCAGCGGGGCCATTATTTTTTCTCAGTTCAGATCGAAACAGGTTTAGTGGGGGGAAACACATCCATACAAAGCATTTCCTAAGATATGACAGGATGGATGTGTTCACAGGGTGTTCACAGCCTGAAACCCTGGGGAGCTGCTTTCAGCTAGTGGAAATGAATACAGTGGAAACAACTCCAATGGTCTGACTCTGTATAAAGTGTTCTCCCTGTGATTACTATTCACATAACACTCAATGCTTTCTGACAGAGTCAGTTCACACAGTCAGCTGAGCCTGTCTCATCAGCTAAATAAAGAATAGGTTGTACACACATGTGTGAACCTGGATTACATATGTGTGTTGGGGAGAGGGAAAATAAACACAAATATATTAGAGAAAGTATCACAAAAAGGCCAGATTCTTCTCCTTTACACCTATGCAACTGCTGAACACAGGCAGTTTTTGTAAATCCATGATACTATGCTTTTGGGGTTTGGGTGGGGGTCAGCTGGTCACGAATCAGAATAACCTTTCATGAGTTCTTTCATCCTGCCTTTAAAGTTGCTTTCCTCCCTACCCACTTATGCTAACATTCAGAGGCAATCAGCAAAATAATAATTTCACATTTTCAGGCCATTACATTATGTGTTGCTTTTGTCAATGGTAACTTTTTAAAAAGGTAAAATTTCTTTGCATATTGACTGCCAGCCCTGCACAGATGTAATGGCATCAGCCACTGCACCACATGATGAAATAAAAATTAAATTGTAGTTGGGGGCTTTTAAATCAACTCAATTAAAATAAAGAGATTCTTGGCTTGATATAGGGAAATATTTGTATTTCCAATTCTATTTGTTAATACATTGACATATGTGCTATTTTTTAAATGTAGCACTAAGTGCACTTTCTGTCAATGCCATAGATTTTTTAATAGACTGAGAAAATGCATTTCATTTCTTCTTATTTTCCTTCAATACATCATTTGGTTCTGCTTTTTGCCTGCATGAAATTCATTTTCTAATGGAAATATTTGTTTTGTAAATCAAATATGTATTATGCACAAAATGCAAAGCACAAATTAAATTATGTTAATGAAATGAAAGAGATATGAAATGCATATTTCATGGACAAAACATAACCTCAGCAAACAACCATTTCTTGATAAAATCTTTAAACACAATCTCATTCTGTGACAGACATATTGTTAAAGCAGATAGCACCTCATTTAAATGGTTTCCTTTAATATTAGTGCTTAGTATATAATTGTAAATAACTTTTGGGATGAAAAACCAATAATGAAATACTGTCTTTAATAGTTTGCTATTGATGTCAGCATAAAATTTGTAGTAGTTGAATATTGGAAATTGGGAGTGGAACACAATATAGTCAAAAGCTGTAAATGATTGCATATTTAAATAGAGCTGACTAAGGCAAAGATGTTATAGATATTAGTAATAGGCAGAAAATTATGCTGACCTAACATTATTTGACAAAACCCACTGTTTTAAATTATATATTGGTTACACTTAATGAATAATAGATTTTGTAGGTGTTGTTTTTCTGATCATAATGCTGATGATACCATATGCAGGATATTCCTCAGTCATCTATCTGACAATAAAACAGGTGGACATCACAAAGGGGACCAGAATTTAATATATGCATGCCTCTGTATAAATCAATGATGGAGCCACACCTTTGTGTGCTGCTGTATATGGCTCTAGACAGCAATGTGGAAAAAAAGATGACAGCAGAACGACTAAAAAGAAGGGAGGGAATCAACAAAGATTGTAAGAGAGTTGGAAGAGATTACTCCAATGCAAGAAATGGCTACAAAGGGAGGATTCTTCAATAGAGGTGGGGAGGGGAATGATGACAAGTGTAAAAACTATTAGGATTTAAGATTGGTATGGGAAGCGGGGGAGAATAACTCCCCACCCCTGAAAGTGGATGCATTAGCCTTCAGCAGAAAAGTGATAAGAAGTGCAGTTGTACCGGACCATTTCGGACCATTTCGGATAACTTGGAATAGATGTGTGTCATGCATGTGTTATCAACTAAACACCTGGCTTATGGCCCATTGAAGAGTGACTTAGAGGTGTGGGCTGGCTGGAAGAGTTAGTTTCTGCTCTGTGCAGGCTCCCAGACCTCATCATATTTCAAGGATGCTTGAGCTATGATTCCTGCATTGCAGAGGGCTGGACTAGAGTACCTTCCAACTGTACAACTCTATGGTCTCAGTTGTTAGTGGACTCTCCTACATTGGAGGTTTTTAAACAGCATTGCAGGAATTTGAACAAAATGACCCTTGGGGTCCCTTCCAATTCTACAATTCTATGATCAAGAATAAAGCTTCATTTGCAATTAGCTCAACCTTCTGCAGCAGAAGACAATAGTCAGCCAGCTCAAAGCACACTGCTTCTTGCAGAATAACAAAGCAGCTTGCTTGTCATCACATGGCCAAGAGTGAGATGAGGAACTTTCAGGTCAGAGTGAGATGAGGAACTTTGTTCACATGCCTCATTGCAGGTTTAACATCCATTTGACCAAGCAGTAATGTAATGATCCAATGGCCATTGCACTGCACTGAACAAGTATGACACACACTGAACTCTCTGTGAGCAAGTTGTCATCATGTTTGGTCACATGAATTGGCTCTACCTGGTTCAAAGGAAGCACCTTCTTCAAGCCCATTGGGAACAATGGTTAAATACCTGGAATGACATTATGGCTAGACCATGCTAAAATTAGAAGATAAATGCATTTTTAAAAGACTACAACAATCATTGCCACCTGCTAGTAGGAAATAGCAATGATACCTCATTTTCAAAAATTAGACAACTTCATGGAATAGCAATTAACTAAGGGGGTCAGTGCACTCTCCTCTTTCCAAGAATGCACTTAGGCCCAATATACTGAGAGAAGGTGGGAGTGATCAAATTGACAATAGCTTTTCTGTACTGTTCTGTAAGTTTTCCCCACATGTCCACACCAGCCCACTAGTTTAATAACACAGGCTATTAGGGATGCAGGGCAGGATAGGGAGGTAGCATTGGATTAAGTGCTCATTGAAAGGCAAATTCACACTTTCTGAAAGGATATAAGAACCAAAACACACCCATCCTTCAAATTTTGCACTTATTCAAATTTTGCAGCACAGTTTTCTACCATATGATTTTACAAAAATGCTTATAGTACGGGGAAATGTGCATGCAAATGAACATGTTCATGAAAAGAACATACAAAAATACATTGTATTACTGGTAGGTACAATCGCTGACAGAATGTATACATGAGTCAAAGTTGCAGACAAAAATGTGTTTATTAGGGGGGATTTGCACTAAAATGCAGGTGAATTTTTATGAGGATTAAAAAAAAAACTTGCAAAATGCTGTAGTAATGTGGAGAACTGTGCTTCAGAATAAAAACAAAAAGAAAAATGGAAAGAAGCATAATTGACAGATATATAAAATATTATATTTGCTCATCATAGAACCAAATGGGATTTGTTTGTGACGTGGCTAGCTGGCTCTATGTGAAGTTTACCAATAAAAATTGTGTTACTTAAGTACTCACTGTGGTCCTAGTGATCTTTCTAAACTGGGTTCAGGTCTGGTTGACGGCACAAATGATTACTTGAACTCAAAGATATAGCCAGCAACAAACTGTTCAAGTCTGAAGAAACAAAATAAGTAACAATTTATTGTTTTAGTGCTGTAATACTGCAGGGAATTATTTTAAATCACCTTAGTCTATTGATTTCAGGGTGTTTTTTTAACACTTTGTGGTCCATACATTTAGGAGCCACGCTTTTTGTGTTTGCAAGTTGTTTTTAACTGTTTTACTATTGTGTTTCAATGTTGCAACCCTCCCTGGGACCTTAGGGTGAGGTGGTGGGGGAGGGGGACAACAACATTTTACTACTGTTGTACATCATTTTGGTGCTTCTGGTGGAAAGTGTTTCTAAATTCTGTTAAATAACAAATACTGCTGTTTTCAAAGTAAACATCCCACAAATCCTGAGGCAAAGTGCCTCCTCAAGGAGAAGCCAACCTGAGGACACAGGCCCATGTCGAAAGCCAGCTTTTTAAGCCCTCACAGCAAAAACCTAGGCATTTACTAGGCCTTTGTAAACCGCTCTGAGGTTTTCTACAAGCAAGCGGTATATAAACTTTACAAAATAAAGATAAAATAAATACTAGGCCTCAGAACAACAGCGTTTCCATCAACAAAGACAGTGGAAAGTTGATCTCAGTACTTCTTTCCCCATGAATTTTGTTTGTGTGAGTGAGAGAGAGAGGCAAATGTACACAACACTAACAAAATACAGTGGTACCTCGGGTTAAGTACTTAATTCGTTCCGGAGGTCCGTTCTTAACCTGAAACTGCTCTTAACCTGAGGTACCACTTTAGCTAATGAGGCCTCCTGCTGCTGCCGTGCCGTCAGAACATGATTTCTGTTCTCATCCTGAAGCAAAGTTCTTAACCTGAAGCACTATTTCTGGGTTAGTGGAGTCTGTAACCTGAAGTGTATGTAACCTGAAGCGTATGTAACCTGAGGTACCACTGTACAGCCATTCAAAGGAAAGTTTATGCCTCCCTGCTGTAAACAGCACTCTTAAGCCCCAACCTGACTAAAACTGTCCTGAGGCCTGTTCTGATGAAGAATGACTCAGGCATTTTCTTTAAAAATAAAACCAAAAAACAGTTTGGGCCTATCCAGGGGCTTTCTTTGACAGAACACTTACAAAGGAGCTGGCCTCAAGTCCGGGGGCCAAATGCGGCCCTCCAGGTCTCTCTGTCTGGACCTTTGAGCTTTCCCCAGGTCACCACACCACTCCTCACCGGCCCTTCTTCACACCCCATATGTGTTTGTTTGGCTAGTACATCCTTGTACTCTGATAATGCTGCTGGCTTCTCTGGATTCAGGAGAGAGAGGGGTGTGGAAGAGTATGTGGAAACTAGCCTACACCACAAAGGCAACAACAACACTTTTGCTGTGACTACTTTTGCCTCTGGTCCTGCCCACCACTACCATGTGGCCCTCAGAAGGTTGACTGGAACAGATCATAATCGTAGAGCTTTGGAAAAGCTCCCCACCCCTGCCTTACAAGCAGGGCATATCTGCTTATATGTGAAGAGCAGTGGGGTTGTTGTTGTCGTTTAAATACCACAAACTGAGGCCTTCACCTCCTTCCAAGTGATGGTGCTTGAAACTTGTGCAAGTTTCTGGATAATTTTGCTGTGTTTGGGTACCACTCAGTAGCCACACCAGGCTAGTTGGAGACTGGGGGAGAGATAACCCAACATTTGCTACCACAACAAAAGATTTCTAAGTTAAGGTTTCTTCTTCTTCTTCTTCTTTTTGCCCTCATGGCAGCTCTTTGAGATAAGCCAGGGAGGTGTAGCGTCTTCCTGCCAACCTCGCCCGCTGCGGTCTCCATTCTCTCATCACAGACAGTGTTTTTCCACCCACATTTCCCTCCACTCACATTAAGAATTTCCCTTCTCTGCAAGAATCCCCCCCCCTTCAGACTTATATTAAGGAACAAGCACTGAGTGCTAAAAATGCAAAATATGAACATGAAAGTTGCAGCCCAAAAGCAGCTAGTGGGCTCCTTGCTCCGGAGCTAGAGGTAATTTGGAAAATGAAGGTGCCTGTCCCTGCAGGGGCACCTTCTTTTCAATGGCACAGTGCCAAGGCATTCTGGAAAGCCTAGGGGTGCTGTGTAACTGCCTTCCATCCCAGGGATTTGCAATTGGGTCCAGGGAAATAAGAATTGCACCACCTGAATTGCACTAAAAAAGATCACTCTGCTGCACAAAAGTCTACCTCAGTACACCTGTTGACTTATACCATGAACATATATTTATTTATTTAAAAAAATATAGACCATTATTTCATTTAAAAATATTGAAGCAGTTCACACACACACAAAAAAAAAAAAATACATTAAAGCATACAGTAAAAACCATATTAAAAAGTTAAAAACAGATGCCAATTAATCATTGTGGAAAGATGCATTTTTTATTGCCTGCCTAAGGTCTAACAGAATAGGAAAGTTTTCAGCAGGCATCTAAAAGTTGGCACAGGAGGTACCTGCTGAATTTCTAGTGGCAGAGTGTTCCACAGGACTAGGCCAGCGACACTAAAAGCTGTGTGTGTGTAATGAGCCTTGCCAACTCAGGGAATGGCCAGCGATGCTCCTGCAGATGTTCTCGGTGATCGAGGTGGGATAGATTGTTGTCAAGAAGCTGCGAACAGATTCCACCTGTAGATAATAGAGAAAGGTCCCGTCCCCCCACTCTCATAACACAAGAACTCATGGAAATCCAGGAAAGAAAGAATGTTGGGAAGATTCAGGACAGATAAAAGGAAGTCCTTCTTCACACAGCGCATTGTTACAGGAGGCAGTGATGGCCATCAACATGGATGGCTTTAAAGCAGAATTCAAAATGGATAAGGCTATCAATGGCTTCTAGCTGTACAATGATTATGTATTACCTCCAATACTGGACGCAATATACCTCAGTATACCTGTTGCTGGAAACCACAGGAAGGGAGAATGCTCTTGTGGTCAGGCCCTGCTTGAAGGGTTTGCGCAGGCATCCAGTTGGCCACTAGGAGAACAGGAGGATGGCCTAGATAGGCCGTGGCCTGAGCCATCAGGTGCTTCCAATGGATGCCAATATTTCTTTGTGATCAGTTGTCGCTTGGGCTCTCTCGCCGGCTCCACGCTGTCTCTCGCTATCCACCTCTCTTTCTCATCTCAAAAATAAGGCATAAACTCTTGAATTAATTCCATCTGACTTTAAGGGCAATGAAGAGCTTATTAAAATCACCAAAGGGACATCTGTCTCTTTTCCTTGCTCCTATTTTTATCTGCAGCGCCATGGAAGCGAAGGAACATAACGTGCGAGTAAAAAAAAGGGAAAGAAAGATACCCACAAGACTAACATTACACCGAAACAAGATCATTGTTATGATCTGGAAGATGCCTGCAATCTAGCAGGTGATAAATAGATGGAAGTATTTGTTTAAACTTTCCTTTATACTTGAAAACAGGCAGACACACACAAAATACACAATTTTAAACTGAATTTATCTCATTCATTAGACAAGGCATTTACATATTTTATTAAATACCAGAGGAGACAGTGGAGATTCTAATGATACATTATTACAACTGTTTAGTTCCCCCACCCCCATACACACTTCATTTTCAGGAAACAAAAAATTCTATCAACTTGTCCTACAGTTAGCTGGGATTCTCCCCTTTCTCTGATTTTAGTCAGCGTCAAGGAAAGGTTTCGGAATGTATCAAAACATAAGACAAATGTGTTAGTGCAGGCATAGGCAAACTCGGCCCTCCAGATGTTTTGGGACTACAACTCCCATCATCCCTAGCTAACAGGACCAGTAGTCAGGGATGATGGGAGTTGTAGTCCCAAAACATCTGGAGGGCCGAGTTTGCCTATGCCTGCATTAGTGCAATCTAGTCAACGGTTGTTGACTACCATTGTAACCAGACTATTGCTTCCCTTCCACCTCTATAAGAACATCAGAAGAATCTGGTGGATCAGGCCCACCAAGTCCAGCATCCTGTTCTCACAGTGGCCTGGGGGAACCCTGCAAACAGGATTTGAGCACAACAGCCCTATCCCCTCCTGTGGTTTCTAGCACACTGAGGCTAAGGGAAAGAGCCACCGGGCTTACTCTGAGGTAAGAGTCTGAGCTGGGGCTTTGAGGACTTTCCATTATTCTGCATGGTATGGGTTAACCCCATTCAGGCCTTCCTGCTCATTGCAGGAGGGACATGTCTGGAGCAAGTGAGACAATCCTAACCCTAACCTCACTCACAGATGCCTCACAAACCATACCTATGTTCACACACACCCTTCTGTAAATAAACCAAAGCTTTTGGAGAATTGACACAAACTGAGTATAATACTATTAGTAAGTACAGGAACAGGAACAATAATAATAGCAATAAATGAATGAGTAAAGTGCACACTCCCATAGTACATGCAGCAACGTGCAAAACATTTTTGACTAACATATCTGTTTAGATGGGTTAATGGTTGGTGGTTTGATTTGCAACGAATTTTAAAATGTAGTATCCATATCATCAAAATGGATTGTTTATCTGCAGTGCCATTTTATGTTTTGAAAGGAATTAGCATTTAGACAGTTTTTGAATGAGCACTTGTCTCTTATTATTGACCAGATGAAACCTGTTTCCCAAATTCACCAGGTGACGAGTAGGGATGGGAAAAGACACCGTTTTCCATTGTGCCCTGCAGCACTGTTTCCATTCCACTACATTTCATCTTCTGCCCAACTGTCTGCTGTGGCAAAACTACGTAACTTACACAATAAAGTTACATTGTCTTTATGTTATTTCTCCCCATTCATTTCGGTGCAAAAGAAAAATAATGCAAATAGGGCGGAATCATTTGCAGACCAAAAGCAGTGAATAGCATTTGTTGGATTGACTTCCACTCTAGGAACGGCACAAAAAAATGAACACTAGTGTTTTTCTGCTTCAGCATCTCTAGCAATGAGGTCCACAAACCCACACATGACAGGGCCGTCTTTAGCATATGCGGTGCTGGGGTGCAGGAAACTGCCCAGCACCCCCATTTGGGGGGGAGGCCAAAGCTGTTGAGCTTTTTGGGGGGCACGCAACTCTCTCCCCCATGCTTCTGCGGGTGGAGGGAGAGCAATCCCTGCAGAGACTTGGGAGGGAAGCTGCATGCCCTCCAACCATATGGGTGGCGGACACACAACTCTCCCCCATGCCATTTAGCAGCCTGCCAATCCCAGGCACGCAGGAGAGCAGAGCCAGCCAGCTGCCTCAGCACCAACAGCAGAAAAGCCTGCAGCTTTTCCGACAGTCTCTGCTCCTCTCAGCAGCGGCTGTTGGCTGGCCTGGCTCTTCAATCCCCAAACTACAAATCTCGGCCCCGGACTCTTGGCCTGGCGCCCCTGAGAGCCCGGCACCCTGGTGCCCCGCACCCCTAGCGCCTATGGGTAAGCCGGCCCTGTACGTGCACACCCTTTGTACTTGATGAGAGAAGGATGCGTATTTTAGCTCCCTATGTCAGAGCAGGTGAGAATTCGCCATAGCAGAGTAGTCAGATATCAATGGTGCATGTGGTATATACATCCTGTAGTGATTCAAACATGGAAGTGGGGTGATTATATGCTCCAGGACGGTGAAATTTATATGCATGTGCAAAGCCTGTATACTAGACAGGAGGATTCTAGTCTGGAACTCTGTCCCATGACATGCTAAAGCGAGACATAGTGGTTAGAGTGCCAGACCAAGGTTGTGGAGGCTGAGATCTAAATCACCACTCAGTCTTGAAACCTACCATACATTTACAGCTCATTTCCCTCCTGAAAGAATCTTGAGAACTCTGGTTCAACCCTCACAGATCTACCATTCCCAGCACCCTCAACAAACTACCACAGCTTCTACGATTTTGTGGGGAGTGTGCTTTAAATGCATAAGGTGTACACAGACTAGGTAACAGTGGGCCAGTTAACTTCTCTCATTCTAACCAGCCTCGCAGATAGGATGCTGCAAAGATAAAACAGGTGGGGCAGGGGTGGAAGTATGCTTGCCATCTTGAGGCATCTGGAATAGAAATGATGAATAAATGTAATAAATAAATATGCATGTGGATAAAAGCTTTAAGTCAATTGTAGAATGTGGTGGGGAGCTTAAGCTTAAATTTCCCCTCCCACATATACTGAATAAGAAATATATTTTTATCAGTGTCATCCATTTCCTCCAAAATTAATCTGCCCCCTTTTTTCATTATCAAAATTTTGATTTGGTATCATTCCACCCCACCCAGTATCCAAGACATTCTGGAGATCCCGTTTACATCCCATGGTATTAATATTAGGTGTTTGTAAAAGGGAGGATATGAGCTTCTCCCTTATATCTGTCAAAATTAATAACTTCTCTATCACAGATAACTCCAGGTCAATATTAGATTCACAGATGTGGGTGAAAATAAAATGTATGGAAATATAATCTCTGATTTGTCAGTATCCCAAAAGTGTTTACGTTATTGAATTCTGGGCCGCAACGATTCAAAAAAGGTCAAAATATGCCGGGAGACAGAAAGAGAGAAACAGATTTGCCATAAAAACTTGTCTTCTCCCCAAATCTAATGCCATGTAAGAATTTGACAAAGCTCGTTGTCAGGAAACATGGGGGGGGGTACTTCTCTATTGGTGTTTATTGTGGGATCAGTGCTTCTTATGTATACCAGTGTATACCAGGAGGAGACCACATAACCACCTACAGCTTTTTGAAGGAAAGGCAGGAGATAAATTAATTGAATTAACACATAAGTAAATTCTACCACTGACTCGCTACTGGGTATGTAGCATCCACATGAAATGGTTGCCTTTAAAAGCCTATTCTGCATTTCCCCCTCCATTTCCCCCAGATTTACTTTTTCTGGAATAAATCTGATTGGGGAAAAATTGTTGCTAACAACTAGAGATGTAAGAAAACCCAGTTTTCTGTTCTGCTCTGTATCTGTCAATGGTAGCCCTGTTTCCAATCTGCTGCAGTTCAACTTCCACCCAAAACTACATTATTCATCTCACTGTCCTCTGTTGCAAAAGTACATAACGTATGTTATCTAATTAATTACAGAGATAACAAAAAAATACGTGGTCATTCTGATGTTCCACCCCATTCATTTTGATGTAAAGGAAATGCAAACCAAAAGGGGAGGGTAAACATAATCAGTTTTGTATTGCTTGCAGATGAAAAGCAACAACAGAGAATTTTGATCGTATTCACTGGATTGATTTGCAGACATGGGCTGAATAAGCAAACATTAGCAATCAACACTCCCATTTTCATCAGAACTCTCCAACACCTCTACCAACAACCCAACTGCAATATTTCAGGAACTCATTTGCAATATTATGCCCCTATCTGGAAACACCCCAAGTCAATAACTAGGGCTGAACGCAGTCAGGTGCCTCTCTACATTTCTGCTAGGTGAGGTTCAGTATAGCTCAGGATACGAGTTCTTTGACAGTGATGGATATAAACCATTGAATGATGATTATTAGTTGATGAAAGGCTGCAAATCAGGATTTCAACCTGCTAGGGTTGTTTGGATTTTTAGAGAAGAACAGCCAGAGTTGGAAAAATACCCAGGCTGTTGAGCTGTTGTCCCTCCCACATTGCACCACACTCTCAAAGAACACACTGCACCAAAGAACTCAAATTCTTTAATGAGGTTAAATCACAGGTAAACAATTACAGCATTAATTTACCCTGCATAGTGTGCTTCTTGCTTTCTTTGATTTTAGGCATCAGTGGGCTGCTACTTTGGGAACTATTGTTCAACCTGGATCCAGTCTATGTGGTGTCCTCCAAATGCTATGGACTATAAAGCCACTTATGAGCTAGGGAGGAGGTGGGGTTGCGGGCTTCACGCCCCTCCCCACACTCATGGGGGCTGGCTTCAGCCCCCGCGATACCAGGGAATCCTCGGACGTGTCATCCCCCTGGCCAGCCAATCGGCTGTCTCGGGGGCGTGGCCTAGCCTTATTTATGTCTGGCATGGCCAAGGGTCTCCCTCTTTCCCACGCCGCAGCTGACCAGGTTTTTCCCTCCCATCCCACCCATTAGGCTGGGCTCTCTGACGTTGCTATGGACTTCGGTTGGTCGCCGTCAAGGGGCCTGGTAGGAATTTTTACAACTGGCAGATTGGCACCAGCCACTTGGTTTTCACCTACCTCGTAGCAAACCGTCACAACTCCCCGGTATTGGTGGTTAGGCATTGGTAGGGGTATTGTTGCATTGTTATGCAGATGATGGGGGGGGGGGAGGAAGTGCCATCACCTTCCCCCAAAACAAAGGGTAGTCCGGTAAAGGATTCCAGGGGGCGTGGCCTTGTCCTAAGCCTATGGAGGTGTGGGCCCACGGCACGCTCCCAAGCGGCGACCCCGGGGGAGCTCCTAGTTGATGTGCATCAGCGGGACTCCCCCTACTGGTGGTTAACCCTTACCGGTCTTCAAGCAAGCAGGCTGAAGCCGGTTAGTTGTTAGGACCAGTGCCTAAGCCAATACCGCTCAATTCCTGTAATCAATAAAGTTGTGGCCTAATTTGACCCATTAACTCGAATTCTTGTGTCTCTTGTCTTTATTTCTGAGGGGGGAGGCGGGAACTCGCCACGCAATTCACATCATTCTTGATCACTGGCCATACTTGATGTAGGCTGATGGGAGCTGCAGTCCAAAACACTTTGAGGGCACAACATTGGCTGTCTCAGCTGCACAGGATTTGGCTCCAATTACTGGCATCTCCAGATAGGGCTGGGCACAGATCCATGCCTGAGACCCTGGAGAGATGCTACCACTCAGTGTGGACAACACTGAGCAAGATGGACCAATGATCTGACTCAGCAGGAGGCATCTTCTTACATTCTGAATCCCAAAGCCTCAAAAATATTTTATACAACGTCATATTTGCATAGGGCCTATTCCCACACCATCCCCTTTCCCCCTTGTTTTCATAATTCAATTTTCCTATTGACTAGTTCTGTCCAGTAAGACCAGGTTTTTGGATTAAGCACTCTTAACTGCTGCGGAGAAAGCTTTTGTTGAGGCAGAAGGGGGTGGGGTGGAGAGAAGAGAACCAATCCCTTTTATTTTCTCGCAGAACCCCTCAAACTCTGGATGACCCAGAGTAAAATCCCCTTTAACAAGGCTTAGTTCCTCAGTGAACCAGTTAAAACGTTGCAAAAATAAACAAGGGCCATTGTTTGCCCTTTCTAAGACTTTGGAATTCTTCTTTCTTTCTTCCCCTGAATAGGAAAGAAGTAAGTGCTTTGCACTACCTGGGCAGAAAACAGCAGCAAAGGAATGAAAGAAGGGCTGCTATTTGAAAAAAAAGTAGGAAATTGGAACTCTGCGTGGGCTCGTATTTGCAAGCTCAACCTAGTCAGAAGGCGGGGGCAGCCTGGAAACTCCCATCAACAAAAACCAGAAACAAATTTCAAGAGGTTTTCTCCTGCTTTAGCCAGGATAGCTAGAATACTAAGCAATCACGGCACAATAAGAGAGGCCCGCTCACCTTGTCATGTGGCAACTCACCTGCCTTTTCCTGGCTGTGGGAACTGCGGAGCTCAGCCAACGGCAGGCAAGGCCTCTTAGGGTTTTGAGCAGCTCAACCAGCCAATGAGAGCCTTTCAGACAGGATGCTCATCACCAAAAGGGTAGCAGGGGACATGAATTAGTACAAACTTCGCATGTGCTACTTTATATGTGCAGATACCAAAATTAGAAACAATTACTATAAACAGAAATACCATGCCTCTCAGCCTAGCAGAGAAAGACTGTGTCCTGGAGTTCTGCGTGTCTGCTTAGTTTCCTCCAGTGGCAGACATTGGGATCTCAGATTTCAGCAGTATCCTGTGCGACGCTAAAATTCGGTGCCCCCTCTCATGCTACGTTCTACAGCATAGTGCCCCCCCCCCGCAGCGTGGTGCCCAGTGCAATCGAACAGGTTGTGCTACCCTAAAACCACCTCCATCTCTTATCCAGGTGGTCATGGTTGATGGGCAACTCCAAGGCCCCTCCAACTCTCCCACTCCTGAATGGATACAGGTAAGTTATGCCAGCTTCTTAGACTTAGGATTGCTTCGCCTGAGACAGTCACTAACTCTCAGCCTAGCCCACCTGGTGGGCTTTTTGCCGGGAATAAAAAAAGGTGAGAAACCACTACTTTGAGCTCCTTGAAGAAAGGGTAGCATTAAAAAAAATACAATAAATGAATGATACTTCTTCCCTTGGCATAATACTTGAACTATTGGCTCATAGAAATATTTCTGTGTAGAGGGCAGTCAGACCAGTGCATGTATAAAAGTTTGCTGCCTGCAGTAGAGCTGGAATGTCCCCATCTCTCTGTCTCTCCGCCCCACACTACCCCTCACTACCACATTCTGAGTGCAAAAACTTCAGAAAGTTTGCTGTGCCATCCAGGTGTCCCAACCCTTTTATGATAGGCCACTGCAGCCTTGTATGGCAGGGCCAGCCTGGAGTCACACCCCACCTCCACTTCCACAGCCTTTCTGTTTCGCCATGGAGAGAATGGCTGCTTCTTAATTGCTCTTAAATCAGTCATGTTATTTTTAGGTTCTGGCTCGATTGCTTTTGAAAATGTGAATTTGGCTGCCAGATAAATATCTCCACATCTTGGATATTCCAACATATGTATCTTGGACCATTCCCATTTTGGAACGTTCAGATCCAACAAGTGTTAAACCCTCAGTGTTCTGTTTGTTTGTATTTTATTTTGCACATAAATATGTCTCCGCAAATTATATCTTGGCAAAGCAATGCTTCTTTTAGTCAAAAACTGGAGATGTGATACTTGCTGTCCCTGGCACCAGGAGACGTTTGAAAAGTAGACCCCAGTCCATTAACATCCCAGAGATCAACCCTTGTTTTTTGGGTGGGTGTGTGCTAGAAATTACCCCATTCAATTGCATAATTCTTCTTTCAAGGTGCAACAAGTTGTCACATGCCACCACAGGGTTCACTTTTCCTTTAGGAATGAAGCACAGCAGAGACTGTGGTGTCTTTATGATGTATGGTTTATTTACACACACACATATATATTCAACCCAATCACAGCATCAGCACCCCAAAAGGGTCTTGTTTCTCCCATAATCACAGCCTTGGATTCAAACAGAAATCAAACAATGCTCTCAAACGTTGTTCTCCCACTGCCTCCGGCTTGCAGCTTTCCTTCTACGTCACATCACTGCTAACACTCTACTCCAAACCATGGCTTTGTCTGTTGACAGAGGGCCCCCTACTCATTTGCCATCTCACACAGAACCCCCTTTCCTTTGTTCTCTTAATGGCCCATCACCCAGGTGATCACCTCAACACAGGAAGCTAGCCTGGCTCATATTTTAACACTTGCTGGGTCCAGGGCTTAGAAGGCTCTTGCACACAGCCTACTTCCCCCCAAACTCATGACATTACCCACCCCCTGCAAAGAATAAGACATCTGTCCCCAGGTGTACAAACAAACAACATCATACAGCTTCCCTGTAGAAAACTAACAGAAAAGTTAGCAAAGGCATTAGAACGCACATCATCAAAAACAGATAATGAAGCACAATTATACTTTTAACCCAAAGTTTTCTCTTTTCAAGCAAGCTTCCATTCCATCAAGATCTCTTCATGCCTTCTTCTTTCTCTGTGGTACACGCTCTTAGTCACAGTTCTACATCCCAGAGCAGTTTACCCTTGTCTCTCACATTTGGCAGCCCAAATGTGTTTCCAATATTTTTAAGCCCAGGTGCAAGCCTCAGCGCTAGAGCTGCATTACCCAAAAGCCCTGCTCATTCTTTCCCTTGTGCTACTGCAGCGTACAGTTTTCTGAGCAATTTCTACAAACCATTAAACAATTCCCACCACCACAAACATGCAAAAAGCACAACTCAACAGCAAATGACTGCCAAAGCTTGCAGGAACGATCCCAGCAGCAAATAAGCAAACTGCCTGAAAAAGCACAAGCCCCACACCTTGCAGTTGCCTCCGCGGCTCCTTATCTTGGGATTTCACAAAGTTCTCAGGCCAAGTAGATCAACAGCTACTTCGGGGTTCAAATTACAGGTTCAGTCGTTTTGATGCCCTTCCATTTCTCTTTGGCCTCCCCTCTGATTGTGGATCAGAGGCTCCAAACTCACACTCCCATCGGAGAAATATTGGCGGGCATGGAGTCATCTGACCCCTGAGCCAATGAGATAAGTAATCAACCTTTAGAAGACATCTGAAGGCAGCCCTGTATAGGTAAGTTTTTTGTTTCATGTTTTATTATGTTTTTATATATGCTGGAAGCAGCCCAGAGTGGCAGGGGCAACCCAGCCAGATGAGTGGGGTATAAATAATAAGACTTTTTGTTATTATGATGGTGGAACAGGATGTCCCTATTTCATGGGCCCAAACAGAGGGAGGCAACCTTCCTAGTAGCTCTTGCCCTCCCAAACCCACAGGACCCTGGATGACCCTGGCCGCTTGGGCTTGCTGAAAAGCTGTACCTAATATAGGGACTGGTCTCCAACCTGCTAAGCCATCTTGGGCCCCCCAAGGGACAAAATTATTAGGGGAGGGGAGGGTGGTTCTCTCACCCAATTCAGCAGGAGCCAGCACAGACGCAGGCCTTGAGCTTCCTCTGCGTGTTCTCCTCAACGAGGAAAATTCGTAACAGTATAGAGAGATATAAAAATGCCTCTTTACATTGAAAAGCTGCGGATGACCCACCTCACCGTGATTCAATCTGAAGTGCTGTTTGTCATCTCCTAAGTATTCCTTTCATGAAAAGGGACTGATGTTTCTCCTTTGAGCTGCTCTCAGCTTTAATAAGGGACGGATCTCTCAAAAATCCACGATATAATTTTAATGGTTAGCCATACCTGACTCTTAAAAGGGAAACACAAAAGGATGCCATGCGACCCTTCCCCACTTGAGCATGGTACCTCACACATATATATTTCAAAAGCTATGGGGAAGAAGCTGAGCTATGTACATAAACACAAAACAGAGTATTCTTCTCCATTCATGGAAACAGCACAATTAACTGGATGTCATGAAAAAATAGTGATGCATCGCTCCTGCCCTCCCCCTCCTCAGCACATAAAGCAATGATCCCATGTATTATTTCCTTTCACCTTAGAGATCAACCCAGCTTCTCCCCATTTTCCCACATCAGGTATTATATTATAGGAGGGGAACAGAAGGAATAGCCAAGGGTCATCAACCTGAGTTTTACAATAAATAATCACCACACTGGGAAGAAGCCTCAGGAAAGTATTTATACTGGGGTGTGTGTGTGTGTGTGTGTGTGTGTGTGTGTGTGTGGCAATGGGTGAACCTGTCAGATTTGGTTTCTCCCAGCCTCTCATGTTTCTAATGGTTAATTCAGTTTTCCACATTTCCAGATTGGTTTGTGATTACGTATTATTATTGCTATTATTAAAAGTCATCGTGAAAATTCGTCAGCATTTTAATGCTAAGTTCAAGTACTGTGTCTTTGTTTATATTGCATGGGTTTTTGACACGAAACTATGGTGCGTGTGTTTTTTATGTTGTTGTTTAAAACACACCCACAGAAGCGGTTTCCCCCGCGTAATGAGCCTGTGAATAGTGTCTCTCTTTCTCCCGGACAATCTTTCATTGCAGATGCAAAGCAGATTTCTCAAACCAAATGGATTTCGGCTGAAATGTAATGTATTCTATACCGGCTGAATTCTTGAGCACTCATGGTGCGTTTGAAGATTGACTCCACCCGCCTTCCCCAACCTGGTGCCCCCCAGATGCTTTAAGGCAACTACAACTCCCATCAGCTCCAGCTAGCACAACTGTGTTCAGCACTGGGTGTGGGGAGAGCCATGGAAAGAAAGCTGGTGAGGAGAAAAGGAACTCTGTATACAAGAGTTGAATAAGCAAATTGCGAGTCATTTCCCCCCCCCCCCCTTTTAATGCATTGTTCAGAAGCAGCTGGGTAAACAACATGCAATGAAGACTCTTAATTCTATCAGGCATGGTGGGGTGATGGAAAAGAGAGAGAGAGAGAGAGAGGTGAAGAGAGACAGACAGACAAGACAAGCTTCAAGCATACATCTCACGAGTCAGAAGGTTTTCTCTGCCTTCTCCTTATGTGTGGGCATGCTGAAGAAACAGCACACTTGTGTTTCTGATTTTCACATCATCAATGCAGATTCACCCTAGTTAATGTCTCCTCTTCTCTCCTAAATGCACCGTTGGCCAAACACCAAGCTGGCTTTCTCCCATCCATTGCCAATAAAATTTCAACAAAGTCTGTTCTTGCTATACTTTCACATGGCAGGAAGATATCTTGCTCCAGGAGATATAGGGCCCTAACTAGATGTATGGGGAACACATGGCTGCCAGGGCCTCCCCCCCTCCCCTGAAGTGTCTCTTCTCCCCCTGCCACTTGGGTGTCTCCCTGATAACACCTATTCAAACAAATACACTGTGCAATATCGTCCAATGTTTCCCCACACTCCACTCTAACTGGTTGGCTAAAGAGGGCAGAGACAAGACAGGGAGATGGTGCCAAGTCATGCATTTGTTGGGCTGGATTTTGTCAGTGTCCAGTTGGGACTTGAGAACTCTATGAAAAACACCAGGGTTGGTTTGGAATCAGGGTCTCTAGCAGCTGGGCTTCAGCACATTGCCCCCTGGTTTCCAGAACACCAGGCACACTGCCCTTTGGGGGAAAGGGTTCCTTCTGAGTTGCAGGTCCAGCCTGAGAAAAGTTGTTCACCTCCCAGCTTTAATGCGGTCATCTGGAGTCCTACAACCCAATCCAGACACACCATGTCCTATGAAAACATTTGCAGCCATGGTCCCTATGAGTTGCAGAAGACAACTGGTGGCCTGCCATGCCATCTTCATGTCGTGTCCAGGACAGGTGAAAGAAAGGACTTCTTCACACAGCACAAACTACAAAATTTGCCCCCACCGAAGGCAGTGACCACCACCAACCTAGACGGCTTTAAAAGAGAATTAGACACATTCATGGAGGACAGGGATCTTGAACGAGCAGCTCAGTTGATAGAGCGTGAGACTCTTAATCTCAGGGTTGGGGTTTCGAGACCCACATTGGGCAAAAGGTTCCTGCATTGCAGATGGTTGGACCCTTGGGGTACATTCCAACTCTATGATTCTATGGTAGCTATTAGCCATGATGGTTGTGCTCTTCAAGGTCAGAGGCAGTAATGCTTCTGAATATCAGTTGCAGGAAACCACAGGAAGAGAGGGTGCTCTGATGCTTGGGTTTCCCAAAAGAGGCATCTAGTTGGCCACTATGAGAACAGGATGCTGGACTAGGTGGGTCATTGGCCTGACCCAGCAGGCTACTGCATCCTTATGTTCTTAGTCTCTGAGCCCAGCTTCTCTCTGACCACACTTCCTGCCTCTCACCCTTTCATCTTGTCTGTCTGATAACCTGTGCCTGGCCTCTGGCCTCCCCATTGACTGTGTCTGTACCCTTTTGATATCCATCTGCTTGGAAGTAATGGGGATTGAACCTGCGACCTCAAAGCATGCACTCTGCCAACAGTTCCCCAAATAGCTCCTGCATGTGCAACCAGGAAAGCAGAGCCCCTGATAGTGCGGAGAGAGCCCCTCTCTTCTTACACTTGTATGTTCAGGAGTTCTTCAGGCTTTATAATGAATGCATGGAGGTCAGGCAAGTGTGAACCTGCTGTCACCCTCACCCGCCTACCTGCCTCCCATCTACATGCTCATATAATTTCTGAAAAGTGTACACACCCATTTGCAGCAAGCTGACACCGCAAAAGTCCAAAGTCTTCCTGGGTACACAGAACCACTTGCATGGTCCTTTGGATCCTGGCCTTCATTTGGCCGTAATGAGGTAAGATAAGAATAAAATCCACCCTCATTTCATGTTCTGTCATCTATTTGCAAATGAATCCATAGTGCAGAGTCCCTTTCCTTCCATCAGATTCGTATAATCAGCCCTCTGTACATTAAAATACTGTAGCTGCATTCGCACCAATAAAATTCACATGCAAGTAACACTGTTTTGTCTCTGAGCTTCTATACCATATCATCCTGCACATAACCTTAAAATTGAAATGCCATGTCATATTTTCTGCCTCCAGTAGCAAGTGTTATCTTACCTTACATTCTATTATATCATTGTATTTTCTCCATCCTGCTTGATAAGCTGTCAATATTGTTTTGGCAGGAGAAATTTCCATCTTCTGCATCAGATGATCCCCGTGACCTTTAAGCGAGTTGCCAGTGAGATAATTTACTTGCATTATTGTGACAAAATAATATCTTTTTCTACCAGGTCATGTGACTTGCGATCATTACACGATTCCCAAGGAACGATTAAAAATTTGCACTTTACATCCCCCCCTCACCCACCTTGGAGGGTGTGTGTGAGAATTAACACATTCCTTATCCATGCACTTCTGTTTAGAGAAAGAAGAATTAAAAATGTGACTCTTTGCTTACAGAATTATTAAATGCAGTAGATCATATTGTGGTCTGTTTCCCTTTTAAATGCAAAAAAACAAAAAACAAACACAAAACAAAACACCACACAGAACCCAGAAGTTTAATTTATTTATTTGTATTTTCACTGCTCAGCCTTTTGCAGCTAATGTTTTAATACAATTTTTTGAGCGTCTTGTATTAGCAGAAGGATGTAATCACAAATATCAAGCATTCTGGCATCCTTTTGGCTCTCTGCGCATAACAAAAAATGTCAAACAGATTTTAATGAAAGACTGTGGGCTCGTGGGCTATTCACAGTCTGACATAGAATTCTAATTTTCAGATGTCTTAGCCTTACTGTTTTTAATGCACAAACAATGGCAACTTCAGATATCTTATTATACAGGGAATGTACCAGTTCCAACAGCACATAATACTTATATGCACTCTTGAGCCAAACTCTGTTTTAACATCATGCCCAAATTCTGAGTAGATTAGCTTAAGAGTTAACTGAGAAAAGTTTGTGTCTAGCTCCAAATTAGTAGTCACACTATTTCTCTTACCTAGAAAACTTGGGCTCTTCATCAATTGGCTAATTAAAAACAATGGGTTGGTGTCCAAAGGTGTCCTTCACCCTGGGGAATCTTCAGCTGTTTTGCATCTTGCACAAGAATGCTGCATGATGAAAGTGAAATTAAATCCAAATATGTTCTGCATGCAGACAAATGCAAGAGTTTGCACAGCCTTTTGCACAAGTGGCAGCATGAACTGTAGAACCTGCGTATCAGTGCACTGCATTGACTTGCAGTATGTACAAGCATCTGCAGAAGAAGTCTAGCCACAGAACCCGAGAGAAGCAGGACAGGGTTTAGCCTATCAAATAAGAACATACCAGGTCAGACTATCCATCCATCCATCCAAGTATTGTCTTTCTTGACTGGCAGCCAATCTTCAGGGTCTCAGATAAAGGTCTTTTATTATAGGTGTTTCACCGGCTGTCTGATCTTTTTAAACAAGAAATGCTGGAAACTGGGGTCCTCCTGCTTACAGAGCTGATCAAAGGATGAACTGGTGTGTGTGTGTGTGTGTGTGTGTGTGTGTGTATATCTTTCATATTTCATATATAGCTTTCATATTCAGATCCCTGAAGTCTGTAGAACATAGAAGTCTTGCAGTAGTACCATCTATCACTTAGATCAGCCTTTCTCAACCTTGGGTCCCCAGATGTTGTTGAACTACAACTCCCATCACCCCTAGCTAGCCAGGGCAGAGCTGTTGGGAGTTGTAGTCCAACAACATCTGGGGACCCACAGGTTGAGAACCACTGACTTAGATGTATCAAAATCCAAAGGGCTATTCTGAGCATGATCCGACACTTCAGCATAGTAGGATTATTTTTTTTAAAAAAAAATTTTTTAAAAAAAATCTCTTGTAAGCAGCAATCCCCCCACCCGCACGTCATATTGCAAACTGATTTTCAAAGTCCTCTACATCTCCAGTCTGGCGTAGTTAGGCATGTCTAAGCCTTATGTGCTCCTAACTCTGCAACCAGCTCAAGCTGAAAGTTTCTAATGTGATTTGCCATGTGGGGTAGAGATGAGCTTTTTGAGAAAGGTCAGCCCCAACTCCTCAAAATGTGTGGAAGTGCCTGCACACTGGGTCCTGAACACTGGACACTCTGTGGACAAACACTGGACAAACTTATCATAGAATTGCCGACTTGGAAGGGACCCAAAGGCTCCTCCAGTCCAACCCAGTGCAATGCTTTCGAACTGCTAGGTTGGCAGGAGCTGGGACAGAGCAAGGGGAGCTCAGTTATGGGGACTGGAACCACAGACCTTCCGCTGGGCAGCCCAAGTCTCAGTGGCTTATAGACCACAGAACCCCCTGTGCCCCACGACCTTCCCTTTTTTGGGGGGAAATTCCCTTATTCCAGCGCTGCTTCCCGCTGCTATCCCGGATTGTTAGACATCCTGTAGACTGTCCCTGGGACAGGGGAGGCTGCTGATCCCTTGACAGCTCTGGCCCTGCCTGACTTTAGCCCTGGCCCAAGAGGCCAGAAACTGCAACCCCTCCAGGCCCCCCTGCCCAGCCTTTTCCCTGCCCATCCCAGGGGGGCAGGGGGCTCCTCTTTCCCCTTTTCGGCTCCTTGGTGTCCCTTCCAACCTTACAGATATAAGAGCCACGATTGCTATGCTCTGCCTCCACAGCGGGTGGTAGCAATGCATCTGGGTACCAGTTGCTAGAGAGGAGAGTGCTCTTGTGCTCAGGTCCTGCTCATGTGTTTCCCACAGGCATCTCTTTGGCCTCTGTGAGAATAGGATGCTGGACTAGATGGGCGGCCACTGACCTGAGCCAGCAGGGGCTCTTCTATGTCTTCTTCTGTTCTTCTGTCCTTAACATGCTTGATTCTCTTAGGTGGGCGAAAGTTGATTATCAACACTGGTCAGAATCAGGACTTCTGAGCATTCAAGTAGCTGGAATCAAGGCTTTTTCCTTTTCATGTATAATTGTATTCTGAGGCAGTTCAACCGTTTGCAGTCTTTGGCAAGACGCATGCCTACAGCTCCACAAATAGCCCCAAAGAGCACAGATCAATGTGATGCCCTATTGACAAAACTTCCGCTATAATGCATATATCTCGTGCATTTTTATTGTGTTCATGTATGTTGATTCATAGTAGATTTGTCAATAAAAAAATTTGCACAAAGTCTTTAAGCTATAAATGTCACAAAAAATTATTACTACAATAACATTTTTTATGTGGACAGGGGTCTTCTGAGGTAGGATGCGGAACTATAAAGAAGCAGAAATATTCTGCTGATCTGTATTGTGCTACCCAGTGAATACGCTACCCACTGATTTATGTTAAAAACATCTAATAATGTGCAACATATTTAAATGCAATAGAATTATGGGTAAGAATACCTGCAATATCATGCACTCCCTTTGAATCTGTATCCATGAAGCCCGCTTTATGCAGTCCGAATCTGAGGTGAAATACTAAAAGACAATTTTCAATATGATAACATAAAGCAAATACCGTATTTCACAATCACAAAGTGAAGGTAGCAAGTTAAAACAAGAAGAAAACCAGTGATAGATCTCGCTGCTGAAAAGTCACATTTCATGGAGAAATTACACTTTTGACATTCTGACTTTCCAAGAGGGTATGATGGCCGTCAACATGCATGGCTTCAAAGAGGGTTGGGCCAATTCATGGGAGACAACAATGGCTACATTCTACCTCCACTGTCAGAGGCATCATGGCTTTGGACAACAGTTGCTGAGAATCACAAGTGGGCAGAGTAAAGTTGTGATCAGGTCCCACAGGCATCTGGTGACCCACTGCGAAAACAGGATGCTGGACTAGATGGGCCATTGACCAAGTCCAGCAGGCTCTTCTTATCTTCTGATGTTCAAGTTGCGAGAAGTAATTGAAGAATCCCAAGTGTGGGATTCAAAGGCATTCATCTGTTCAAGCCTGATGGTTTTTGAATATGAAATACCAGGTGTCTGGGGAAAGTGTTCCTTCACTGCTAAGATGGGACAGCCAATGTGGTGCCTTCCAGATGTTGCTGGACTACAACTCCCATGGCCCCTGAGTTGAAATGCACCAACATGTTGTGCATCATGTTGGCTATCCCTGGTCAACTGGTTTCTGGTACCCAAAACAGCCATGGCATCCAATCAAATTTGCCATTCCCATGAAATGGTTTATACACAAACATCTGTTCCTTTCCAATCTCCTCCTCCCCATTCTTCTACAAGACATTAGAGAGTGTCATAACTCAACACCAGAAGACCAATATGAGATAAGCTTGTGCTGCAGACTTCAAAAGTAACAGCAAAATTTCAGGAAATTTTATTATTGTTAATATATGTATATGATAATGCATGGAGATATACATGGGCTTTTTGATATTTGTATATCTCCCTATTTTCTGGTTTCTGTTTCTGTTTCTATCTCTATATTTGCTCTTGAGAGCTGCCTTAAAAAAAAAACTAACTAATGTGAGTTGCTAATATCATTCTCCCTATCCAGAGTCTTTAGAATTCAACTCTCTTAAGTGGTGCAATTAGGTCATTTTAAATTCTGGGTTCTAATGGTCTGAAAATTATTTTTCCCCCCCTAAACTGGCAATGTGCATTACTTGCTGGATTACTGTAATGCTCTCTATGTGGGGCTGCCCTTGGAAGTTGCAGGTGGTGCTGAATGCAGCGGCTTGGTTGCTGATGGAGGCAGGTGGCCAACAGCGTACTACACGTCTGCAAAAACCTCTGCACTGGTGGCCCGTAGCTTACCAGGCTGGGTTCAATACTCTGGTGTTGATATATGAAGCCCTGAACAATTTGGAACTAGTAGAATGCCTTACGGACTGCCCAAGCCCTTATATTTTAGCTTGACCACTGAACTCATCTAAATGAGCACTGTTAGTTGCCCCCTGCATGCTACAGAGACCTGGGTGACCTCAACCAGAAGTCGGACATTTGGTGTTGTTGGTCCCCACAGCATGGGACCAACAACAGAGATTAGGCTGGCATATCTTCACGTCTTACTTCCGGGTGTCTGGAGGTGCGTAAGTTTTATTTTTGGTTAGACAGTTCTGTTAAAGGTATCTGTATTTTTAAATAAATAAATGGTGTTTTATGTTATATCATTGCACACTGCTCTGCTATTTTTCATGATGCGGTATAGACATTAATAACTGAATGTTCTTTTTAAAAGGTGGTAGCTCCAACTTACCCGCCTTGCCGTTTCCTTTCTTGCAAACAAGCCTGGAGGGGGGGGGTGGTCCTGGCTTTCAGTGTCCTCCTCCTTAGTTTCAGCATTACCCTATAGAACTCAGCAGAGAGGAGGATGCGGACAAATCTAGAATTACTTGGTTCTGCCTGCCATTGGCTTCAGCGCCACTTACACCCTGAACAACCTACCAGTCCCAGTGAGTTGCAGGCACCACTGATAACATCTATATACACATTTGTGTGCAAACCGACTACCCAAAACAGCAGCAGCAGGAGCAGCCCCTGGGCTCTAAGGGGGAAAGGGCTTTAAAGTGCATCTATTCCAGCCACCCCTCTTTTGCTACCACCACTTCTCAGCGAGAACAGACCCAGGAGTCAGGGAAGTTTTTGTGCGACTGACAGTGTCTAGCATTTAAAAAACAGAGAGCTTAACAAAGAAGATGGGGATGGGGATGGGGATAGGGATAGCTACACATATACATATACATATATATGTACATGTATATACCGTATTTTTCACCCTATAGGACGCACTTTTTCCCCTCCAAAAATGAAGGGGAAATGTGTATGCGTCCTATGGGGTGAATGCAGGCTTTCGCTGAAGCCTGGAGAGCGAGAGGGATCGGTGCGCACCGACCCCTCTTGCTCTCCAGGCTTCAGGAGAGCCCCAGCGCCAGCCCCACAAGGTCGGGGGACAGAGGGAGGCGGAACGCCGCCATCCCGCTGTCTCCCGAAGTGGTTTGGAGGCTGGCGGCGGGGAGACCCCGCCGCCAGCCCCGCAAACTCCGGGGACAGTGGGGAGGCGCAGCGCGTCTTCCCGCTGTCCCCGGACCTGATCTGAAGGCGGGCGGCGGAGAGAAGAGCGCTTCTCCCCGCTGCCTGCCCCGCAAGCTCCGGGGACAGCTGGGAGGCACAGCGCATCTTCCTGCTGTCCCTGGACCTGATCTCAAGGTGGGCGGCAGAGAGAAGAGCGCTTCTCCCCGTTGCCGGCCTCGCAAGCTCCGGGGACAGCTGGGAGGCGCAACGCGTCTCCCCGCTGTCCCTGGACCTGATCTGAAGGCGGGCTGCGGGGAGAAGAGCGCTTCTCCCTGCTGCCGACCCCACAAACGCCTGGGGGGGGAAATAATTTTTTTTCCCTTTATTTCCCCCCCAAAAAACTTGATGTGTCCTATGGGCCAGTGCATCCTATGGGGCAAAAAATACGGTATATACACACTTCCCAGCACCTGCAGGTAAGATTGGGAAAAACACCCTTTTCAAAACACTGGAGAGCCAATGCCAATCCGTATAAATCATACTGAACTAGATAGACCAGCTGGCAGACTCAGTTGTCGGCTTCTGTCTGTCGTGAGAGACAATGGGGGTGAAGTCAAACTGCTGGAGAATCACAGCGCCTGCTGTGGTTGCAGACTCAATATAAGGCAGCTTTCTGTGTGTGGGGGGGTTACCGTGGACCACTTTGAAAACCATTCTGGTTGGAAAGAGGTACAGAACCCTGTGAAACTAAAAATAACAATGGACTAGGTGAACTCTGGAAAATACTCTGATGTTGGGTAAGATTGAGGGCACAAGGAGAAGGGGATGACAGAGGACGAGATGGTTGGACAGTGTTATAGAAGCAACCAACATGAATTTGACGAAACTGCGGGAGGTAGTGGAAGACAGGAGCGCCTGGCGTGCTGTGGTCCATGGGGTCACGAAGAGTCAGACACAACTAATTGACTAAACAACAAAAGGTGAACCCTCCCAGTTAGTTATCAATAGACTAGCTGAAGTCAAGCCTGGCAGCGGTGTTTCAGTGGTGGAAATATGGCAAAGACTTCTCGGCATAGCATCCCTTCAGCCCCCAGATTTCTGGTGGGGCAATATGACACTGGACGGAGCACTGCTCTTGAGGCATGGGCTGTGTACCCATCAGTGGCATAAAACACAGCTAGGTCATTTCCCCCCTCAATTCGGATCAAAGCTGGTTGTGTGGGGGAGGAAACACATCAAAGCACAGTACTTCCTAAGAAAGGATAGGATAGATATGGGTTGTGTCGAACATCACGTGTGCACTTATTGCAGCACCAGATGCAGAGTAAACGTGAGTGCGTACACAGCCATGCTCTTGGGTATTATGTACACCTTTAGGATTTAGGTGCTGCTGTTGTTGCGGTGTCCCACTGACAAAACAGAGACAATAGAGGTTGTTCGTAATGCTAAAGATTTCCTTTAATCTATAAATGTGATAAGAGGGAGGGGTGTGTTTGTAAGTGGCTCTCGCCTGACTAGAGGAACCGTCTCAGTTTTCTATTGTTGCCGTGATTTGTAGAGGACAGGAGGGGAAAATATGTACACACACACACACTTATAAACACAACACAACACAGAAGGATTTCAGCACAACACTGCCAGCCGTCCTCATTCCTCACATCTTCCCCTCTCATGCAGTTTTGTTGCACCGATTTGAGCATGTTCTAATTTTGTCATTCAAGCCATCTGACTCTCCCAGCTCTATACAAACAAAACCTAATTTAGTCAGCGATGTTTTAAGTCATAACAATGACGGATGGCCAAGGTTCAGGTGTGCCAGAATATTTAAATACCTAGTCTACAATTTTTTCCCCTTCCTTCCCCTCTCTCTGATATAAAGACGGGCAGCAGTTTGGGTGGTGGGATTTTTTTATTTTTTATTTTTAGTACTCAGATTAATTATGATTTTGCATCTGGAAAAAAAAGCTCATTCTATTCTACATTATTAATTGGTTATCTAATTAGGAATTCCAGGAGCTTCAGATGTTGATAGCTAAAACTATGCTGTTACCAGAAAAGGGGGGGGGGGGAGAGAAAGAAAAAAGCTAGCTCCGTTTTGTATCTTATGAAGGTCACAATAAAAAGTGATTGTTTGGCATAGCAGCCGTGAATTATGCCACACAGACAAGCTTTTAACCTATGTGCCTTCGCTCTGAGTGAGACACACATGGATGTGCTCCTTTTAAACAGTTCTCTATTGAAGAGGATTCAATCACCATAATGAATCTGAAGCCAAGCAGCAATCTTCTCCACTGAAAGAATTTCTAAAAGATTGTAGAATTTGTAAAACGAACAGCTCGCAGACTAAATGGCTGTGTGGGTGAATCAATTATTGTGGGGCTTCTGGTAGTCACAATATTTAGTACATATCAGAACACTGTTTCAGGTATAATAAGATATGCAGGGGATCGCTCTCTCCTCCTCTCGCGCCCCGCCATTCCTTCCTTCTTTAGTCCCCCCACACCACCTCACTCCCTTGCTGCAAAGTGGCATATGCACGCACAACACAATTGACTTAGTCAATCTTCAAGATCTAGTTAGAGCTAGTATTAAGTCATAAAAAAATCTATTCCTGTCTGAAAGTGTGTGTAGAAGGATCCAAGCAGACACACTGCTGCACTGCAATTGTGTTAAAATGTGCATCGGATCATCTGGCAAGGTGTGTGTGTGGGGGGGGGAAGAGGCTCCAAGGCAAAAGACACAAGCACACAACACAACAGTTTTTCTCCCCCACCCCACGGGCCCGCTTCCACACAGCTTCCTTATTAATATAATAATTATTTTCCTCCGACAGCAACATTTATAACCATCTAGTCTGTGTCCAACTGCCCATATTTCCATTAATCAAAGGACCTGAAGATGACTGCCATCATTTTCATTTATGATGACTTATAGGTTCATTGCAGTTCGCTTAAATGTTACGGTGAGCCAGACAGCTGTGGGCAACAGCAAGAGTATCAAATGGAGCTGGGTTAATTTTTTTGTATGTTTGAAAAATGAGATGAACCATCGGTGGCGCAACTTGGCTTTATGCAGCCAGCATGAAGATAGACTCGTCAAATGTTATGGTTTGGCCCGGGCGCTTTGAAGGGCCTCCTCCTTCCCTTACAGGCACTCTCGGGTGTCAGAAGGGACAGAGAAGGCCCTCCTGTTATTTCCAACACCCTCAGAGGTTCAGAGTGGTGGTGGGGGTGCCCCAGTTGAGACAATTCTTCATGAGATCCCTTCAGTTGTGGAATTCCCTACCCACAGAGTTGCGGCTGGCAGCATCACCAGACAGCTTTGGGTGAGTGCTGAATATGCACCTCTTAACCCTGTCTGCAGACATTTGACACACACACACACACACAGAGAGAGAGAGAGAGAGAGAGAGAGAGAGAGAGAGAGAGAGAGAGAGAGATCCCTTATGTTACATGTATTTGGCTTGTGCGATTTAAACTGTGCAAATCAAGTTCCAAGCAAGGTGGAGAGCTTAAAGCTCTTTTCACACCTGATCCACTTGCGGTTAAAAAGGTAAAGGGAGCCCTGACCATTAGGTCCAGTTGTGGCCAACTCTGGGGTTGCAGCACTCATCTCGCTTTATTGGTCGAGGGAACCGGCGTACAGCTTTCGGGTCATGTGGCCAGCATGACTAAGCCGCTTCTGGTGAACCAGAGGAGCGCACGGAAACGCCGTTTACCTTCCTGCCGGAGCGGTACCTATTTATCTACTTGCACTTTTTGGCATGCTTTCGAACTGCTAGGTTGGCAGGAGCAGGGACCGAGCAACGGGAGCTCACCCCGTCGCGGGGATTCGAACCGCCGACCTTCTGATCGGCAAGTCCTAGGCTCTGTGGTTTAACCCACAGCACCACCCGCGTCCACTTGGGGTTACTTGGCATAAAAAGAGCTAAGCTCTCTGCCTTGCTTGGGGGTGGGGAGCAAGACCCGCTTGGTGCGCTGGCTCTGTGAGTGCTGGGGATGCTCTCTTCCCCCCACCCCCCACTAGCCATGGGCTCTTTCAAGGGTTTGACTGTACAAAGTATTTATGTGTAGGCGGAACCCTTGGAACTGAACCCCCATGTAGGATGAGGGACTATGCGTGTATTTTGGACCAGCACTGCTTGTTACTGTACTTTGTTTCAAACTATGCTTAATGCTGTATTTTATATTGCTGGGGCTTCCTGATGAAGGGTGAGTAATACTACTACTGCTAACTAACAACAGCAACAATTACCAAGAGCTTCAAGACAGTGAAGTTCAGACTAATGTCACATCTGTGCAGGGATTCCCCACCCTCCAGTCATTGGACATAATTGTTATAGTGTGTATCCTACCTCACAAATAACATTCATGCTATCAGGGCCCCAGGTCCAAGTGCTAGCAAACACCTACAGCAGGGGAAACCCTCCAGATGTTGTTAGACTCCAGCTCCCATCAGCCCCAGCCACTGTAGCCCATGGTCCAAGATGGTGGGAGCTGTAGTTCAGTGACATGTGGAGGACACCATGTTAACCTAGAACAGGGTTTCCCAAACTTGAGTCTCCAGCTGCTTTTGGACTACAACTCCCATCATCCATGACCACTGAGCCTGTTAGCTAGGGATGATGGGAGTTGTAGTCCAAAAACATCTGGAGGCCTGAGTTCGGGAAACACTGCTCTAGAGCATATAGGTACGAGTTGCCAGGTAGGAGGGTAGATGAGGATAGAGAGATAAGTCTGGCTTCCTCCTTCAGCAACAGGTTTCTCAGACTGTCAAGATGCTTCTCGCTAAAATTCATACTCTCCTCCCCAAAATGCTGTTCTTTATTCTCAGGGGCAAAAATAGCTGGGAGCACCATCATTAGCTGGCCAATAATTAGTAGCCATTGTTAGTGGTCTGGCCAAGCCAAAGTGAAGGGGAGAATTTGAATAGCAAGACACTATGGGCCTCGCACACACTTATTTGTACACATGTATGTTTTGAGTTTGCATCAAATTCCTTCGCTAATTGCCATGAATGTGGCAAGTCCCCAGAAAGTACTGAAAGCTGCTTTCCTTCAATCCAAGCAGGGCTAAAGGAAAGGCACCCGATTTCAAAATAAAGAAATAGCACCAGGAGGAAGTGCCAAATATAAATTTTCCAGCAGGCACAAGTGCCAGCAGAGATGGCAGAAAGGGTGTCCCTTTAATAAAAAACTACTCTATATTAAAAGTGTTACAAGCGTACTCTTTTCAGGTTTTAGACAATGTAATGTGATTTATTCAAAGAAATGCTGATGATTAGACATTAAATGGCACTAAATATTCCACTTCCTCTGCACTGCCTGATAAACTGGTTTCATTAACATTATAAGTAACACAAAAGTTTCCATTTCAGTCGGCCTGGGCTTTTTTGTTTTTGTTTTTCAACACAATCTCAGCTGCAGATGCACAACGCTATGAAATTCATACTGGAGCACACACATTAAGTCATCGTAGCCATGCTTTTAAACATATGGTTCTATATGTTGGCTTAATGAATAATTTCTATTTAGGGGCACAATTTATAGAATGATTTGCTGCCTCTATAACTCTACACTCCCAAGCCCCGACTTCAGCCTGGGGAAAAAAGGCTTCACTGAATGTTTCCTACATGTCATTTAATTCAGTTGAAATGAATTAAAGAACCCTCTACATGTCATTTAATTCAGTTGAAATGAGTAAGGACGCTGGCTCTGCCATTGAACAACGAGGTGACTTGCCTCAGGGCAGCTGATTCTGGGGCCACATCTGCACCCTACATTTAAAACACTATTACAGTCAGACCTCATGTTACGTCCACTTCATGTTACGTTCTTTGAGGCTATGTCTCGCGCCGACCCGGAAGTACCGGAAAGGGTTACTTCCGGGTTTAACCACTTGTGCATGCGCAGAAGTGCAAAATGACATCACGTGCATGCGCAGAAGCGGCAAATCACAACCTGTGCTTGCGCAGACGCGCCACTATGGGTTGCGCTCTTTTCATGTTGCGAACGGGCCTCCGGAACGAATCCCATTCGCAACCAGAGGTACCACTGTATACCACTTTCATGGCTCCCTGCACTAAAGAATATCGGAAATGGTAGTTTCAGGGTGCTAAGAGTTGTTAAAGTTAAAGGGACCCCTGACCATTAGGTCCAGTCACGGACGACTCTGGGGGTGTGGCACTCATCTCGCTTTACTGGCTGAGAGAGCCGGCGTACAGCTTCCAGGTCATGTGGCCAGCATGACTAAGCCACTTCTGGCGAACCAGAGCAGCGCACGGAAACGCCATTTACCTTCCTGCAGGAGGGGTACCTATTTATCTAATTGCACTTTGATGTGCTTTCGAACTGCTAGGTTGGCAGGAGCTGGGACCGAGCAACGGGAGCTCACCCCATCATGGAGATTCGAACCGCCAACCTTCCGATCGGCAAGCCCTAGGCTCTGTGCACAGCACCACCCGCGCCCCAGTTGTTAGCAGACCCCTATTCTCCTCACAGAGCTACCATTCCCAGAGTTTCTTAGGATTATGGACTGATGTAGCTTTTCTCGTCCTTCCTGCAAGACAAACTGCAACTGCAAAAAAAAGGTCACTCTTTTCCGCAACTGATAGAAATATAGGATCCCTGGCCCCATTTGCGTCTGGCCACACTAAAGACAAAAGGCAAATAGGCACACACAGTAAACTAGCAACAACAGTGACACTGAGACTGACAATAACACATGAAGTTGCAATGAACAGAGCCTTCTGGAGTCAGTCAGTCATGGGTTACTTTCACCCTGGAGCTATGACCAAGTGGGCAGCTGCCGGGAGGGAGATGATTAGAGACTGCGGTCCAAATTCTCTCCCACAACGTGTTTAATAGGCAAAGTCTAGAATCTAGCGCAATCTCCTGTCCACTGAATGCTCCCGATTTCTGATATTACCAAACCCCAGAAAATTACTTACAGGTATTTTTTGAATTGTTGATGCCCATGTTTATAATGCTACTTTTATTTATTTATCTTCCAACACACACACCCTTTATTATATAACGTCTGGACAAAGTGTTCTATGCACTTCTTATTCTGGTTTCTTAACGCTGGTCATTGACAATGATAAAGATTCAATTTGATTTGCAATACAGAATTCATGCTTTGTTTACTGAACTTTTTGTTTTGTCTTATTTGAATTTGTGGTTTAGATACACTCCCCCTACCCAAAAAAGACATGCTAAACATGCTGTAATGTTTACTGTCATCTGCTCTGGGTACATTTCACCGCGAAAAAGCAAAGTATAAATAAAGTAAACCCTGATTTTAAAAGCAGGCACCCTAAACGTTACCAACGCTTGCTTCTGCTGCCAGGCCATCCTGGGCCAGCGAGGGCAGCACAAATGGAGGTCATCTTACCATTTGGCCAGTATGTCTAGCCTGGTTGCAAAGAAGTTAAAATGGCCATTTTATTTCAAACTTCGCAAAAACTTGCAGCATGTCTAGAAGCAAAAAATGTTAAAACTCTCCAGAGCTGGGCAGACTCTGAGGAGCGATATTCATTCCCTATCCACCCCCCCCCCTTTCAACTCAAAAGTAATTTCCATATTTCAGAGACTCTCCATTGTCTACACACTCACTCTTGAAACAAAGTTTTGGTATTAGCTTCTCCTTGTCCTGCTGAGAAATCTGGGACTGGTGGAATAAGAGCCACAGAGACACAGAGCTCCCTAAGAACAGCGAGGGTAGACTCCCATCTAATTAGCTGTCCTCTTGGGGGGAGAGGGGGGGCTGTTTCCTTTCCTATTCATTTTCTTCAGTGCGACTTTTAAAATATGTTCCCATTCAGATCTCTGACTTGTCAGAGCCAAATACAACAGGCTATTCAAAGATGTTTGTCTCCTGGGCCGAGGCGTCAAAGTTATCCTGGGCCAAGTCATCAAAATTCCATTGACATTATTCCTTCTTACCTTAAAAAAGGAGGAAAAAACAAAGAGATATTTCATTTCGCCACAGAGTGTTCCACCATTAAATCATAAGTCTCTTTTGTTAAGGGCGGGGTTAAGATTTCCACCTTAATGGGCAGCTACCATATTTTTAAGTCAATGGGGATCTTGCCAATATTTTTCAGACCGCACTAACGAAGAGCTGAAATATGGGAGAGTGAATATGGCGGATTCGCCCACAGATGTACCAACAGATAACCCACAACTGAATGTATGACACCAACTCCATTGAAAAGCAGCTTTGTGCTCTGTGGCAATGTGAAAAGTACTGTCCATGGCATTTGATCTGCAACACCACATTCTCACATGCAGGGCATTATTGGGTGCCGGAGTGATCAAGGAATGAATATGCATAGTGCTTTTTTTCTGGGGGGACGCAGGGGGACGCATACCCCTAAACATTTTGTGAATCTTTGTACTTTTGTCCATTTACTGTATTTATTTTCCCCAATTCGACCAATAAAATGGTGATTTTCTTGAGTCAAAATGAGAGTACCCCTAAAGGGTTTTTTAAGGAAAAAAGCACTGACTATGCATGTGTGAATCAGCTCTCTGTGTGATCTCTACAGTCAGTCTTCCTGGGTGCTCTTTCCCAGCTGTTTCTTTAATGTTTATCACATTTACATCCCTCCTTTCCTCCAAAGTGGTGTATATGGTTCTCTCTCTCGTGTTATCTTCACAACCCAGTGATGTAGAGACAGTGGCATCCCAAGGTGTCCCATGGCTGAGCGGTGCTTTGAACCCTGGTCTCCCAGCTCCTAGACCAACACCCTAACCACTACTCTATGCTTCTTCCTCATGAAAGTTTGTCGGCATTTTAGTGTGAATTTCTCCTAGCACACACATCTTTGTGTCCAGTTTTTGACAAATGCACACACTTCTATAAGCAGTTTTCCATAGCAGAATGCATCCTTGCGTGCTATTTTCCCAAATATTTGCATTTTAATGCACACTTTACCCTAGGATATGCATCTTTATACGCAGTCATTCTGCAAAATTCTGAAAGTGCAGAAAGTCCACATCTTTGCTTTGGGAAGTGCAAATTGGGCAGGTTTGTGTTTAAAAGCAATCTGAATCGAATCTCCCCTTCCTTTCCTACACAGAATCAAAGAATAAATCAGAAGCAAAGGAGAAACTAGATGATGGGGTCAAGGAGCAAACAAGAAGTCAAGACCCCAAAACAACTAATGGACACAGGCACATGTCAGAGCTCAGAAGGACTCAACAGGAACACGAAGCCCTGTCCAGTAACCAGCCTGGGTGGGTGGAGTCAGTTAAGGAACTGAGGGGACTTCATTGAGAAGCTGCAACCTGCGGTTCAGTGGTCCACATATCTCAGTTGCTCCTGAGCAGAGCTATGTACACACCATACCTTTGAGACACATAACACCCCCACACCCCCACACACAAATAATTCTGGGAACTGTAGTTGTTTCAGGGTGCCGGGAATTTTAGCTCTGCTGGTAAACTGCAGTTCCCAGGATTCTTGGGAGAGGAAGCCATGTGCTTCAAATGGTGTCTAGGCAGCCACAATCTCACTGACCTTCATCTGGGCTGCCCCACTCATGGAATCACATGACTGAATGTTCTTCCACGCACAAAATTTCCCTGCACATAGAAAAGTAGCTGACAACCTAGCCTTAGCATGCTATCTTCTATATGCAGGGAGATATATGGGTGTTTTTTTGTTTTAAATAGCAAAGCATTCAGTTATGTGACCCCCCCCCCCACATACCCTTGCAATCTGCAGTGGCACAGCCCACTCCTAGGTTTGCCACCTCACTGAGCATCGCCTCTAATGGATTCTCTCAGCTGCACATGCACACCCACAGGTATTTCATCACCAGATACACATTTCTGTTTACATACAGCCTCGGCTTTCCCTTGATTGCGAGGCATCGTGGAGTGGCCAATAAGGTTGGCTGTTGACATTTCTGCATTAGCTGGCTTTTGTCAATCTTGGCAGGCTCAGAAATTCTATCTTAAGGGCTGCTCTTTATTAAATTTGCAAGATACAAAACTGTGACTGACAAATAGTCGCTTTTCTTTTGTGAATGCATAAATAATAAATATGCCACTCTAAAAATAATTAAAATATTGCTCAAATTTAAAACATGGCGCAGAGCAGGGAGGAGTGGCGGTGGGGGGGGGGAGGGACAAGGGTTGGAAAGAGGTAATTTCCAGACAGCTTTATATTAAAAGAGAGAGAAAGTGTGTGTGTGTGTGTGTGTGTGTGTGCGCGCGCGCGCACAAGATTGTGTTGTAAACAAGTAAGAAAACATTATTTCTCCATAGTTTCTGGCAGCTTTCAATATTCAAGACGTCGAAGGGGGAAGGGGGGGGGAATGCCCATGGCGAGGGCCCAAGACTTTGCAGTGCCCAGAACAGAAAATCCACATAGCACCCTACAAAGTGGCAATATTATAATAAAATAACGGACAAATTTAATAGCACTATAAAAAAAACCCCACCCTGCCCCTCGAAGGGAGATTCCTCATCCTACTTAATGGTAGGAATGGCCCCAGCTGACAAGATGGGGCAGAAAATATATATCCATTTTGCAAACTTTTGTCCAGAAGCCTCTTCTGTGCAACTCCTTTATTTGGGAATCTGTGACATAATTCCTACTCCCTCCCCTCCTCGCAGCCATTATATATGATAAATAAAACAATGCCGTGGAAACAGTGAAATCTCTCATCAATGTCTTTGTGAAAAGGCCCCAGATAAATGAGCCTGCGAATCAAAGGCAGATTACATGACTGACCATGTATCATCCTCTATGTATTGAGCATAGCCTTTGTAAAGTTAGAGCGGTAATAAAAAGTGGTATTGTGTGCTGTGAAAGGCTGTGTGGGTCTGTGCATGACTAATCTGTCTTTCTGCATTATTTTATTCAATCTTCTCTGACTTTATGCCTTTGACATTTTTGCTACACTCAGTAAATTTGAGTGAATAGGCAATTTTAAAGAATTTTTATAGGGCTTCAGAGAAGTCATATGCAGACTGTATCTTTGTTCAGATTTAACAGTTTAAATATTTCCTTTGTCTAGGATGCAGAGTAATCTTTAGCCAAAAAAATAAAAAGGAAAAAAAATGAAAAAAAGAGAGAGGAGGATTTGGAATTGGGGTGGGAGATGTAATGTATCGTAGGCTCCTAATATATTGCAACATTTCCTATTAAGGCAAAAGAAAAAAAGACTTTGTGCTCAGGAGTAAAATTCTGGAAGATACTGAAGAACCCTTTGCTCCTTAAACTTATTGATAAGTGCTAAGCCTTTCCCACAGGGCTGGCTTTGTCCCAGAGTTTCTTTCCACTTTCTTCCACCAGCCTCCACTATGAAAGGCTGTTGTGATGACAAAGCTTCTGAGCTTCCCTGCTTTGGAGAGGAAGGCTGTGATCCAGCGAACACTTACTTGGGAGTTGGGATGGGAGGGGGAATTCAATTTGGTTCACACATTCAGAGGTGAATCTACATAATTCACGCTTTCCGAAACAATAGAACTGAAATGCAACCTCACTTCTCCGAATTTTGCAACACAGTTCTCTGGCCAAGGAATCTGCAACAGACATGCATATACTGAGTGTTCATGTAAAGACATATAACTACTGAAAACAACGTGCAAAAATGCATTTTCTTAGGGAAAATTACTTTGCAAAAGTGTGTGCATTTGGCAAAATTGCATACAAATCTGTGTACTTTCGGAGAAATGTGCAGTAAAATGCTGGTGGGATTTCATGAGGACTTTGTGTGTTTTTTAATGCAAATGGATGTGGAGAATGAAAAAATGTGAACCTGTGAAAAACCAAAATTGGCAGATTAACCGATCCCCAACTGCAAGGTGATGGGCTCTCCTTACTTAGAAGTAACTGACATTGAACACTGAGAGGCCTCTGTGCATTGGCTTGAGCTGCAAGGAATTGTACTCTTACGGACAGCAGTTGTTACCCACACAAACATACTTAAAAAGAATGATTATTATCTGAACATGACAGCCCAGTCCTGCACATATTTATGTGGAAACTGAGTTCAATGAGACTTACTTACTCCTAAGGGGGGGGGGGTGCATTCCTGCTTGTGATACAAACATGATTTTGTTGCATCAGCTGATTCATCTAAAGGAAATATTGCAAAGATTGCTGTTTCTTGTTTGTTTGCGTTTAAATAACTCTGTTGCAACTCTTGAACAAATGGCAGTACGATGCGTAGTAAGTTAACTGCTTCTATGACACTGCTGGTAACTAAACTGATATCCAGCACAGAGGGGAGGCAAATACATTACCTGAACTCAGTAAAAACAAAGCAAATCTGTTTTCAGTGTTAAAATTAATCTCGTGAGAACTTACTTGCTCTTGATTGGTAGACATTCATTCCTTTCAGACAGTCGATTCTTGCCTCCAAGACAAACAAATCTGGCTATAGTGGCAGAAGATCCACAGCACCAAATGCAGGAAACTATTCCATCCAGAAGTTACTGGATGCCTCTAAAATTGAATGAATGGCTCGCGATGTTCAAGACACTCTTGCAAACAAACGCCAGGAGTTGAAGGGTCTTGAAGCAGGAACCTGTGTGCCCCTACCTCCATGTGGCGAGCTGTCAGATTGGACCATTGGAGGGTTGCCTAGGGAGCAAAGTGTCCTTGGTCTCCAGACCACGTCCGTCCCCCCCATAACTGTGTGTGACAGGACCCCAATGAATATCCAATAGGTAGGGGGTGAGGACCCTTCCTCTCACGTCCAGGGCCAGGCCAGGATATTTTGCTGCCTGGTGCAAAGGGCCAGGTGGTTCCCTCCCCCCCCCCACTTCATTAACAGAAGCCGACCTGACAGATAGTTGCATCTGACTTCCTGGCAACAGAATAGCATCCTCCGGTGTACCTAGGGGCAGCAGGTCAGTTTAGCAGGTTTAGCAGGCCTATGGAACAAAGAGCTTGGGGTGGGTGGGTTAGGAGGAACGGCTAAAGAGGGGTCTGCCACTGCTGCCCATGTGTGTTTGCTGAACATATACAGGAACAAACCGGTGCTATACCAGCTGCACTGGCTCCTAGTGGAGTACAGGATCAGTTTTAAGGTGCCAGTTTTAACCTTTAAAGCCCTATACGGCCTAGGACCCTCATACCTACGGGACCGCCTCTCCTGGTATGTCCCATGGAGGACCTTACAATCTTCAAACAAAAACATCTTGGAGGTCCCGGGCCACAGAGAGGTTAGGCTGGCCTCAACTAGAGCCAGGGCTTTTTGGTCGTGGTCCCAATCTGGTGGAACGCTCTGTCCCAAGAGACTAGGGCTCTGCGGGACTTGACATCTTTCCGCAGGGCCTGCAAGACAGAGCTGTTCCACCAGGCCTTTGGCCAAGGTACAGTCTGACCCCCTCTCTCCTTCTGTAATCCTCATAGAACACTAGCCCAATGGTTGCCATTAATTTGATTCTGAATTGATTTTAGAATGTATTTTAATTAATTGACTGTGATTTTATGTAAACTGTGCTATTTTTACTGTTGTTAGCCGCTCTGAGCCCAGCTTTGGCTGGGGATGGTGGGATATAAATAAAATACTATTATTATTATTATTATTATTATTATTATTATTATTATTATTAAGCTCTGAAAAGTGTACTGGACAGGGTGCTTACTTGCCACAGGCGACTAAGAAGGTTACTATTTCCGAAGCTGATTCAAAGCAATGATTCCGTCAGTGTTCTGTCCTCCAAAACCACACAGCTGACAAAGCCACTTCTGTTTTAAAATGTAGAAATGCAACAGGTGCAGTTGAGAACCAGAAGTGACACAGAATGAGAAAGCAGGCAGAGAAACATAGCTTTGTTTTGAGGATTTCCAAAGCCCAGGAACTTTCCGTCTCTGAACTGGGATTATGGTTAGCACAGAAAGGGCCTGTAAGCCACCGATACATTTTACACGTGGCATGCTGGTTGCACCCAGCTACATCCTTCTCAAGAGTAGCCCTACCAAAATTAACCTGAAGTGAGTCACATCCATCCATTTCAGTGGGCCAACCAACACTGGATACAAACTGGTGCCCAATCTCTGAACGGCTTTTAAAAAGCAAACAGCAGGCACCAAGGTGGAGAGAGATGCAGACTGGGACCTTGGCAAGAAGGGTAGGGTGAGCTTTGCACTCCACCATGGTCCTGGTCCAGATGAGGGGCCCTGCGCCTACTATTTGCATTCAGAAGAAAACAATTTCCATTGACACAAATGGGAGCTCCCCACCCTCTCCTGCAAATAGCAGGCTGTGGCCTCTTTTTTATACTAATAATACTCTTTATTACTAATGAAGAGCCACAACCACTCATGGAAGCGAGGTTTGATGGATCAGTGGTCTGACTTAGCAGAAGACAGCGTATTTTCAGCCCCCAGATCACTCCATCTATGCCTGCTCTCATAATGAAACAGCTACCAAAAAGTATCAGAGCACAGAACATTTTAAAGCAAGTTTTCGAAAAAGATGTATAATAGGAACAGGTAGCCCTGTAGGCCTCCAGATATTGTGGGGACTACAGTTCCCATCATGCTGCTTATTCGTCGTGCTGGCTGGGGCTGATGAGGGTTGGGAGGCAACATGTGGAGGGCCAAAGGTTTGGCATCCCTGCAATACAGGGGAGCTGGATGGATTAGTCACCTGGCTTTGTGTGTTCGCATGTGAGGTGTCCATGACTACAAAGGGAATTAGCTAGTGGGGTGACTTGTAAAGCAGCCTGGTGAACCACTGATTCTCGACTAAAGTTATGCTCGCTGTATTTGCAGAAGCCAGAGGGTGCTGGTGATCCACAGGTGTCATTTAGCCTTGCTGCATAAACTTCTTGCCTTCTAACCATGCCGGCCCCTTGGCTTTGGAGCAAACACTGTAAGGATGAAATGCAGCGAGAGCCAAAGCCTGAGCAACATTTATACCACACAGCCCTCGCCACCATTAACCTTTTAAAAGAGATCTAAAGGCAATAATCATATATCTTGCGAACCTTATAGGAAAAAGGCATATTTCATCTCAAGGCAGGAGGCTCTGGCCAATGCTGGATGATCTCCTGCCCGAGCTGAAGTTTGCTTTGGTGTCTCGCGTCTAAACAGAAGGGGTCAAAATTCTGCACCGGCATGACAGATGGGCTTGACAAGGGTGGAAGGAATCCTTCACTTCTTCATCAGGAGATGCTAGAAAACATGCTTTTAAAGCTCACTTCTGCACGGAGTAAGCCTAAAGATATAAGACAATGTAATTGATTGATTTATTGATTTCCCATTCCAGCTACTGCTTATCACCATCCAGGATTGAACACACACACACACACACACACACACACACACACACACACAACCACCCTGTCCCTGCTAGCAAAAGATGTGTTACTTTACTCCTTAAGAACCATTATCATAAAAGGCTGGAAAAACAACAAGAACATGCCACTGACAATTAGCTCCGCAGAGCAGTTTCCCATTGATTTATAATGCTAAACATTTCAGCTTGATCAACCCTCTAGTTAAAAAGGAAAGCGGGTGCAGGGGGTGGGGGAAAGAGCCCTGTTTGCAAATTTTATTTTTTAATGAAATGGGCTTTGTGTCTCTCTACTCCTCCCTTTTTGAAAACAAAAAAACAAAAAAGGGGGGGAAATGTTTGGCAACTTAAAGGATCCTTAAATATCCTTACCAATATTAGTTATAACCCACCTAGAAATGGCATTTGCATTTTTATAACCTTGTTACTTAAAAGTGAGAGAGGAGAGGGAGAGGCAGGGCGATAGCATTCTCTCTGGGCTTTAATCCCAGCCTGAGCTCTTTATGCTTGAGAGCCCCTTATGATGCTGTAACTAACCTCAAACCTGGAACAGCAGGAGGGCAACAAACCTCAGAATACAGCAATGTCATGCTTTACAGGCATACTCTCCGCAACAGCATGAATGAGGGGGGGGGGACCGGTTGCCTAGGAAACACTCTGGTCTTAGTAATTATTACTGTAACTGTCTGCACACCCCACCTATAACAGAAATGAATAATAAATTATCATCACTGACTGGCAGCTTTCTGTTGTGGCTTCTGCTCGCCACTGCTACCTACTGGCATGCAAAATTAATTACAGACAAACAGCAGAGCTGTGATCCCAGGAAGCCAGAGATGCACACCCGAAAGGGAGATTCCCCACCCCACCCCTTTTGCTTGTGATGGAAATCAAACTGTGTATCTGCTGATGGACCAAATCAAGAAATGTGTGTGGGGGGGATATAGTTTTCCCCCTTTTGTTTTGGTCAAAGCTGTGCCAGAAACTGGAGCCAGCAGCAAGGGCTAAAAGGAGCCTTGAAAGAGCGAGAAACCCACCCCCACCCCAAATGCTGTGCCCCCTCTTCCTGGTTTATTTTAATGAGACTTCTGTAGCTTGCCAGTGAGTTATGACCCAAAGTTATTTCAGTTCAGGAAAACAGTTTTTAAAACAGGTTGCTGTCCGTATGAAGACTGGTGGACAGAGAGCATCCTGTTTTCTCGTTGTCAAGAGCTTCCTTTGCAAGCTTATTTATTAATTGCATTTTATATCCTGCCTCTCCTCCAATGTTTCCAGGGCCACACACATGCCCTGCCCTGCTCCATTTAACCTCACAACCATCGCACAACCAACTATCCTCACAGCTAGGCCCAGGGTTACCTAGTGAGCTCAGTGACGGAGTATGAATCCAGCCCAGGTTCTCCCTGATTCTAACCCAACACTCTAACCGCTACACCACACTGCCTCTCTATTTTCAGGTGTGCAATTAGTTCCAAACCAGTCAATAATTTTGGGGGAAAGCTGTCAGAGAGAGAGATCTGTGTCAGAACCATTGGGGCAGGGGAAGTTAACACATCCCCTCTATGTTATTTTCCTTTAAACAGATCACAGGGAAAGCCTGAAGGCATATGAAGCCACTACTTTGCTGAAGCTAAGCAGAGCTGGTCAGTGCCTTGGTGACAGACACCTCTTAGGAGAGACAAGTATGCTATCTTGGGTTCCATGATAAAAATCTTCTCCACACACACACACACTTCAAACTATTTGCCCCATTGGTGAAGACTTGCATGTACAGGCTGTTGTTGGACTACAACTCCCATAATCCCTAGCTAGCAACACCAGTGGTCAGGGATGATGGGAATCATAGTCCAAAACAGCTGGAGACCCAAGTTTGGGGAACACTGCTCTAGAATTTGGTGCTTATAATATTGATGGCATTCAGAATTGCTGACAGTCACATTTGTAGCCCACCTTTCCACCCAAAAGTTCATGTACATACATGGCTCTCCCCTTCCAATTTTACCCTCACAAGAACCCAATGAGGTAGGTTAAAATGAATGATAGTGCCTGGCCCAGGGTCATCCTGTGAGCTTCTCACACAAGTTGGGGATTTGAACCCTGGTCTCCCAGGCCCCTGTACAGAACTACTACGCCATACTGACTCTCCTTGTTTATACAGACACACTTGGGGCTTGTTTTGTCTTTGGCTCCCACTGGGCTTTGCTGTAATGCGACACGGTCTCCAGTTATCCAAATGTGCTATCTTCTCCTCACTATCTTCTCTATACCTGTGTCATTGTAACCCTACATAAAGAAGACTCTTGTATATTTGATTATCTGTGTATTTGGATAAATGTACATCTTAACCTTCATAAAAAAAAATATGCTGGTTAATATTATAGAATCCATCCAGCAGGAAATTGCTATAAATAAAACCCTGTCCAGTAGTTTTGATCAATTAAACTCCATAATTAACAAAGATACTCCATTCATCTTAGATTGTCTAATTTGCAGTAGAGTATTAAAGGACTTCTACTGGAAGATGAGTTTGTTTGGAAATTAGAACACACTTGGTGATGCTCTGGATTTGATTTAAAAGACACAGTGGGGAGTTGGCAAAATTCACATATCATGGGGTTAATGTGGGTTAGAACGGAGCTATTTGTAATACAAAAATATTGCATACCAAACACACACACAGATTCCTTTTAATCCAAGCTCATATTTTGAAACATAAATCACTGTGTTAAAATGAACAGCTGGAACAGCTGTACGAATCTCTCTGAGAAAGGCGCAGAAATATGTTAGCTCGTCTTCTCTCTTTAAAAGATGGATTTGAAAGATGGCAGTGTGACTAGTCCTCAAAAAAAAAAAAGGCAGGGGTGGGGAATGAAACTCATTTGCACAACTGAATGCCATCACATTAATAGAATAAAGCCACAAAACAGACCAGTGGATCAGCTAATCCAACCTTCCAACTTGAAGCTTGTCCTTTCTACATGGGGAATATTCCCAAAGAATATCCCTTTACCTTCTCCTGAAAGTCTCCAAAGAAAATAAATTCCACAACTTCCCTAAAAAGCTTGTACAACTAATGAATGGGATTATACTTTCTGAGCCCATGTTGCCTTTTTGATGCCAGGACATCACAGCATTGTTGTTGTTTAGTCGTTTAGTCATGTCTGACTTCATGACCCCATGGATCAGAGCACGTCAGGCACTCCTGTCTTCCACTACCTCCCTCAGTTTGGTCAAACTCATGTTCGTAGCTTCGAGAACACTATCCAACCATCTCATCCTCTGTTGTCCCCTTCTCCTTGTGCCCTCAATCACAGCATTAGGGGCCTTTAATGATGCGCACTCTCTCTCCTTAACTTCGCTGCATGTTATTTTCACAACCCAGAGGCCACTTTAAAAAGCAGTGTCCAGTTCAAATAACCACGTGGTTATTTTTCTTCCCTGCCAATTCTGTAGTGCTCATATGTCGATAAAAGTGTCGTGGGTGCCAGCACAAAATGGCTGTCACAGATGGCAAAATGAGAAGCATTGGTTTGATAGACAGGTATCTGCTACAAGTTTTACATGGCTGAAATGTAGCCTACTATACAAAGAGTTGAGTCTCTTCCTGGGATCCCACCCACTTTTGGCTCCCCCCCCCCCCAATATTGTCAGAGATGGAATGTTCCTCTTGCCCCTCTCAAAAAAAGAGGGGATTTCCCACCCCTGACTTAGTGGGAAGAACTACTGCTCATGCAAGGTGGAGCACCCCATTATTCAATGCACTCGCCTCACTCGAGATTCTTGTCCCATGTAAAGCTGCTCCAGAGGGTTGAGGAAGAGTATGGAGGAAATGGCATGAAGGTTTTCAGAAATCTACATTTAGTCACAGCCTTAAGGTGGAATGTGGGTGGAGGCAGCAGGCGATTAGGCTTTATTGGGTGCTATGCGGGTTAAGAGCTGCACCTAGGACTTCTGTGGTGAAGAACTATACAACGGTTGGCTCCCCAACTTTTTCTTTTTTAAATATAAAATCCAGTTTTTACCCAGTTGTCTCCAACTTTAGACAAACACACAGGTTCCCTTGTAGGTAAAAAAAAAAAGGGGGGGAATGGAGACACTAGCCAGTTTTTATATTCACAGATCTAGAGATTACTTGTAGGCACTAATCTAGGTTAAAGCACACATACAATGGAAGCCAAATTGGGTAGCTGTGCCTAATAGTTGGAAGAAATGTTCCCTCAACAGGAGGGCACCCTCAGCAATTCTCTAGTTAGGTTTACTCAAAAGGCAATCTTTTCCATTTTATTTTACATAAGTAAAAGTACTTATTTTATATGTATCATAGTACCCAGACACTTGATGGTTGAGTGACACTGTTCCTGGCAACCCCCTGATCCATGTTTTTAGAGCAATTTTCTTTCAATGAAAGTTTTATAATTTATGTACGTGCAGCCCTAGTTTCATTCAGGAGGAAGGTGGGATACACACTGAAAATCATAGAGTAGTATAAAATATTAAGAATACCAAAAAAATACAACTATAAATACAAATACTTATTTTGCAATACCAAGGATTTCTGAGTGTAGGGAAGAGTTAGGCCCTGTGCCAAAGTTCAGTGTCCTTCCAAGACCAAACTATATTTATTTCTTAAGGGTGCTACTGAAAGTATTTCAGTGTCAAGATTCTTCCATTCTGCTCATACATAGAGACAAATTTTATCAGTTCCTCGTATCACAGATTTTGATTCCTATCAAGGGGTTTAGGTTGCTCATTTTTGTTGTTGTTGCCCCTGGTTACACCTATTATTAGAAGCTCCTTTTGGAGAAACAAAAGCAGAACTACACATTAACACCTGATACACTGCTCCTACAGTTATGTCACTTCAGACTGTGGGTGGGGGTTGCGTGTTTTAATGCCCCCACCACGTTTAAAAACAACATCAACCACCCAACAAACTGTGCACCTAGAAAGGTAGCATGTGAGGGAGAAAAAGAAGCTAGAGCCCCTTCCCCTTATGTTAGCTTTCTGCAGACAGGAAATATCTGCTGCGAGGGAGCAAGGCAACCACGCAACCCCTATCTGCCGTACAGTCCCAAGAGGGCTCGTGCTTCTGAAAAGCTAACTTTCCTCCAAAGATAATGCCGATCACGGACAGCCCATGAAGTTGGTGCCCACTGCCTGGGACCCTGGAAAAAGAGGAGGAAGCAATCTAGGGCAGAGGAGGAGGGGACAGCAGGGGCAAGATGACAGGAGAGGGCAAGAAGGAGCACATCCACATTATACTATTTGAAACGGGAGGGATGTTTGTGCCCTTTTGCTTTATTTCATGTGAGTGGCCTTCCTCCAAATCTGCTGATACCCCCTTACTGCTGGTAAAGCTAAAGGTAAAGGGACCCCTGACCTTAGGTCCAGTCGTGACCGACTCTGCAGTTGCGGCGCTCATCTCGTTTTATTGGCAGAGGGAGCTGGCGTACAGCTTCCGGGTCATGTGGCCAGAATGACTAAGCCGCTTCTGGCGAACCAGAGCAACACACGGAAATGCCGTTTACCTTCCCGCCGGAGCGGTACCTATTTATCTACTTGCACTTTGACGTGTTTTCGAACTGCTAGGTTGGCAGGAGCAGGGGCTGAGCAACGGGAGCTCACCCTGTCATGGGGATTCAAACCGCTGACCTTCTGATCAGCAAGTCCTAGGCTCTGTGGTTTAACCCACAGCACCACCTGCGTCCCCCTTACTGCTGGTACCTGACTGTAAAAAGATCAGGCCAATGGCCCACCTAGTCCAGCACCTGTTCTCACAGTGGCCAACCACATGACCCAATGGGAAACCCACAAGCAGGACCCAAGCACAAGAGCACACTCCCCATCTGTGGTTTCCAGAAACTGGCATTCAGAAGCATTGCAGCCTCTGACTGCAGAGGCAGAGCAATTCATCATAGCTAGTGTCCATCAAACATCCACAATGAGCCTGTTACTTGCCTGCAACATGGTATCCAGGGCTAGAGATTGCCAACCATGGAAAGCAGCAGGGTCGGGGAGGGGGGGCGGCTGGAGGGAAGAGGAAAAGGATGCACACACAGCAATTGTTCTCCAGGCAAGCCAATGGGATTTACAGCATGTAAGCATAGTTAAGATTGGGGCCCATTTTCTCTAATTAACCAGCTCTGGTAGATTAGATTAGATCTTCAACCCCTTTGTTATTTAAAATACATATTCATAGCACTATATTTTATAGATGCACTGTTCTGGTTACAAAATAGCTCCTACTTTTCTAGGACATAATTTCATTTTGTTTAGCCAAGAATTCATTAAGGAAGCTATAAATAACCTCCTTTAAATATTTAGCCGTGAATAGAGGGTGGACTGGCATTGATGGCTTATTTTAGTACTAACGCAATATGCTTTAGAGCCATAAAATCTACATTTCAGCATGTATCAAGCTAATGATTAACACCTCCAATGAGGTTTGCGATATCCAATTATAGTGTGTGTATTTGCAAGCTTAGGTCCCAAAGAACACCCCCTCTCACACACACCAAACTTTCCAGTTTGGGAGGGGACACCAATATTCCAGAAAAGCATTGTATGACTTCTGCACCTACGCTGGCCAGCTGGCCACACAAAAATCACATAGTAGTCAATGTAAAAATTAGAAGCAGTGCAGGATTTCCCTCCTCTGACCTGATAGACTGATATTAGCATTGTGAATGGCTCTTTTTCATTGTATTATCTTGCCCACACAATGAGATCTGCTTCAGAGATCCTGCTTGCATTTCTTCCAGTAAGGTCAATTAGGGTGGTGAGCAAAAAACACACACCAGGGCCTTTTTAGGGGGTGCCCTGCTGTTACAGAACCCCCTTTTGATTGGATTACACTTGCTTCCCTGCCTTACAGACTTTCAAGTGAGCCTCAAAAAACTTATTCTTTAAAATGCTGTCTTTCCCTGAGAGTTTAACTGACTTATGATGAGATCAGAGTGGCTTTCTCATAGTAAAGTATATCATCTTGATTTATCTATCTGCCGTTTATGCGTGCTGCTTTGGGAAGAAATGCCCCTAAAAGGAAGCCTGTAAATATTTTACATAAATAAATAAGAAATAAAAGGACTCATGACATCTGTACACAGCCTTTCTTCCAAAGAGCTCTGAGAGCTATTTTGCCTTACCAACAACCCTATAAAGTTGGTTTGGTTAAGGGAGACCAGGGCTGTGTACAGGCTGCTATTTACTCTGCATCTAGTGTGCTCCCATCGCTATTTGGGGAAATGGAGTATACATGTTAGCTATAATCCATGTCTCTCTTACAGTTTCTCATGGAATACTGCATTTTGATGCATTTCCCCCAAAACCAACTTCAATCTGAACTGAGAAATACTGACTAATTAGTCTGTCTGTAGCCTCTATCCCGCCCCCAAAAGATGTAATGGCAATTTGAACTTCATTTCCCTAAATCCCACCCCAACACTCTAACCCAGGGGTAGTCAACCTTTTTATACCTACCGCCCACTAATGCATCTTTCTTAATGGTAAAATTTCCTTACCACCCACCAGTGTTCTTTGGAAGGATTCAGCTTGTGCCATAGAACCCCCTACCACCCACCTAGAATCCTGAAACGTCCACTAGTCAGCAGTAGGGACCAGGTTGACAACCGCTGCTCTAGACATTAAACCACACCAACTGTCCAGTAAGATTTGCAGATGGTTCCTTGCTTTAATGACTTGCCTCTTATCCTATAGAACATAACACATAATGGCCACCAGTCCAGATTGATATTGACATGCATATGAACAGATTGAATTCCAATCTATAACTCGCCAGTCCTCAAGCTTTCCATGTTTGGCTGAGTTCTGTAACTAACAGACAAGCAGAAGCCTTCTTAGTAGTCAGGCTCCCCTCTGAGAACCAGAAGCACCCTGTTTTACAAATACAACAGAACACTCAACTTTTGCTGCACTGTAAAGGTTGTTTAGTACATAAGCAAATTGGAGTAAATGAATGGGGTATTGGCTGCTGAAGACATTTTACCACCTGAGGCAGAGCAACAAATGGTGTGTGTCCCTCTCCCAATGGTCATGGAAAATGGTACTCAAGGCTAGTCATACTGTTTTGTCACCTGACGCAAGCTCCTCTCCAATAATAAAATACAATTAAAAAAATCAGAACAGCTAAACAGTTTGCTGCTGTTTCATGACACCCAATATCAGCTGCTTGAAACAGTAACCCCACTCTGCCCAGTGGTAGGGCCGGTCCAAGATTATTTAGGAACACAGGAAATTGCCTGGTGTCGGGTCAGATCAAACTATTTCTCCATCTTATTCTGATTAGCTGCATGCAGCATTCCAGGTTCTTGGGCAAAGGTCTTTCCCACCACCTAATCCATTTAGGTGAAGGTGCCAGGGATTGGACCTGGGACTTTCTGCACGAAAAGTGTGCTTGACAACTGAGCTGCAGCGATTCCCTTTGCCTACCTTGACTAAATTCCTGAAAGTTGATTTCCCCTTCTCTAAAGACAAAGGTTCAGGGCATCTCTTGTGTGCTGGGGCCACAATGGAAGCTGCTTCTGCTCAACACTTGCTCAGTATTAGCTTTGCAAAGAGAACGTGGGAACAAGTGTAACATGGAAAAGTGAACCAAGCTGAAAGGGGAGAAAGATAATTTGCTATTTTGCTTTCATTTTGTTTATTTATTGGACTCATAGCTAGGCCCACAGCTGTCAGGGCAACTAACACTACACAAATTATTACTCCCACCAGTTTGCCTAGGCTGCTGCTCCTGCAAGACATACTGTATAGGCCTTGGTTTTGAAAGCTGAGAGGGAAGTCCCCTTGTGGACCTGATCTGGTTGCTTCTCAGTTCATGAAAGAACTGAAGCAGGTGGTCTTGTATGGATATTGCAGCCAGCTCATTGATTTGTGTTTGGATGGCAATAGGGAACTAATGAAACATTTGCTCGTTCTTAGAAGGGTAAGTGGACTAAAATCCTGCAACCCGACCTAGTGCCATTTGCTGCAGGCAGGATGCTGCCACAGTGTGCAGCTGGAGGACTGGCCTGATAGACTGCTTCCTTTTGATTACATGTCCATGCTGTGTCTTGTATTCAAGTTGCAAACTCTGAACAATAACGGCACAGGGTCGATTGCTTCCTGGAACAGCCCACGACAACAGAATCACATTTTTGAATGCACAATGGAAGGGGAGGATCTCTTTGGGGCTAAACCTCCTTTAGTTTAGGGTTAAGCTCTTCTCCCCATGAGCACGTAATTTCCATTGACGTTAATAGGTGTTTCATACACAAAGAAAAGAAAAGAGAGTAAAGGGCTCTGTATTGGAAAGGTCAGAGAACATGCTCAAGGAATTTGGAACTGAGAAAATGTTTCAACTCCACTGTATATAATAACCCAAAGGAGAATACTTTCAACATTTCAGATTTTTTCTTTTTCTTTTACTTGAAAAGTGTAATTTTACAAAATACCATTTTTTCCATCAAAGAAACATCCCTGCAAAGTACGCGAACACAGCGTTCTGTTTCATAGAGTTTATACAAGTTATCAGAGGTTTTATGCTAGTAGGAAAGAAATGATTCGTCAGCACAGACACCTAAAAGCAAACCCTACAAAACAATGGGGGATATGAGCAAGTCTTAAACGCTAAAGCAAGTCATGAAATATAATTGTTGGCTCTATTTGAAAGTTGCAAAGTTTCTTTCAAACGACCCATATGGTATGTAGAACATCACATCTGGTACAAAACTGCCTGTATTTAGGTTTAAACACACACACACACACACACACACACAGCCTTATGAAGATTATTCTTTTGAAAATTATTCCAAGTGCTGTTATCGTAAGGCAAACATATACAAAGGTGCTGACTGCATACAGGGATATTAAGAAAATAAGAAGAATTTTGAAGTGTTTTTTCACCGATTTTTTTTTTTTTTTTAGAAATATCATCAACAGAGGTCTAAACATGAACAGTATCAAATCAATGCAGCCTGCCGTTTTAAACTTCCATTGTCTAAGCAGAAACTAGGTTTTCTGTTGCATTCTGGCAGCTTTGAATTTTGAAACCCTCTTTGTAGTTTCTTCTGAAGCTTCAGAAAGAACTTCCTCAGATTTTCGCTCCAGAATGGTAGGCAGGGCAGGGTGAGCGATTACTGGGTGTGGTGCTGAAGCAGGAGACAAAGGCTCCTTCTCGACAACAGTCCCCGAGAAAGCCTACAAGGAAAGGAAACCTTGAAAATAAGCTTATAGGTTACAAAGTGTATTACCGTCACTTTCTCTTTTAGTCAAAAATACAGAAAAAACTCCACCAAACCAACAGCAACTCCCTGCAAAAGAAAACTGTCTAGCTTCCTCAAAAGAAAACCAGAAGGAGTGCTAGTGTTCTAAGGAGAGATATTCATACTCTATGTATGTTTTGGAGTAAGAAAAAAAATGGTCTTCAAGAACATAAAAACAGATGATGCAATAGTAAATTTCAGCTCCACAACTGATAAAACTTTGCAGATCTGGGGACTGTCAACATTTCAATCATATTGCACTTTCAAGGTTTCATATTGTGCCTCCTTTAACTGCTTCAAGCTGACACCTGGTGTACGAACTACAAACTATTTTGCGTGTTGACATGTTTCCCCCCTGTCAACATCATCACAACAGTTAAGTAAAATTTTATAGAAAGTGGCAGACAAGCTCAATATATTTTTTAATGCAGGAAGACTGCGAAGTACATTGGGGAATTGTGCCTTATGTTAACTTATCTGGAGGCATCTGGCTATCCGCTCCAGGAAAGGGGTCCCTGGATCAGCTGGTCATTTTAGCCTAATCCAGCATGGCTCTTCATGTAGTAGGCAAGATGTGAACAAAATGCTAAATCACAGATTTCCATTGATCACTCATAGGAAGCAAGGCCTAATCTAAACCCTCTCTTTTGTTGTGATTATGTGCCTCTCCCAATGAAAAAGTCTGTATGCCTCCGCTCCTTGTGCTGCTATTAGAGGTGGGCAACTTACTCTGCTGCCAGAGTATCCCTTTTTTTCTGGCCCCTTTGATCCATTTGCCCTCGAGAACAAGGCAAGAGAGAGTGCAGAACTCTCCAGTTTCTTTCTAGCTGAGGAGGAAATCTCAACTAAATCCTAAGAAAATGTACTTCTACTGAAATGGTGGCGGTTACTTCCCAGTAAATGCATCTAGGATGGAAGTGCCAAGGTTCACAAGAGAGTGTTTTATAAATGGTTTACCTGACTTAGGAAAGAGCACTGACAGAGGCACCTGTGCTCTAATCAGACTGACATGGGGGAAAGGCTGCCTTTGTGAAATGCCCCTGGCATGTCTTAGTCAGAAAGAGAATAGTGTGCCTGTAGATGAAGGAATGCACATTTTTGTTGTTCTGCCCAAGGAATAGGCTGGTGACAGCTAAAAAGACAATTTACGAAAAATGAAATCAACATTAATAAGGTTTCTAATTTGTCCTAATGTTTTCTCCTAAAAAGAAACAATAAATGAAAGAATCCTCTCTCTGTACCTCATACAATCCTGATAATGGCGATGGTTTTTTTGAAAGATGCTCCTGCTCCCCCTCTTCTTCCTCTACTAAGATTCCTTCGCTGTTATCACTGTAGGTACTTTCATCATAGCTCACACTCCGCAGAATTCCTCGTCTGTCATCAAACTCAGCAGTGCTGCTCTCACTGGTATCACTACAAACACTGTTCTCACGGCTTCGAGACTTCAAAATTGATTTACGAGGGACATACTCTCCATTCACAACATCAACAAAGACTCTGCAAAAGGAAAATGTTAGCTTTAATAAACTATGTGAGAAGGGGGGCAGAGAACCACATGACAAATTCACAATAATTTCACTGTCTTTGGTACAAATTAATTATGATGACTTTGCCTAGTCAACTTTCTTACTGAATTCTTGTAAAAGATGCAACGCATTCAGTAACGCAACTGTTACCCTGCCACTTTTGAGTGGATACCTATCACATTTCTTCAGGAGTGAACATCCTTATTAGAGCTTTACAAAGACTTGTATTTTGCAAAATGAAACTGGACACCACCTGAAGGAACCTTTTTATAAAGTGACACTGTTTTTGCTTTTAATAATCAGATTTGGCTTCAAATTATCTATCACGCTCAAGAGAATAATGTGCGGTTATTTAAGTGAAAGAAGATCTGAAAAACTTGTGAGCTTCACGGGCTTGGCAGAGGGTGGAGTGAGATACAGAGACAGAGAGAGATCATGGGTCCACCTAGTTCTGTATTGTCTATATTCTTGCTAGCAGTTTCTCTTCAATGTCTCAAGGTTTTTCCAAGCATCACCTACCTCCAACCCTTAATGCAGCCTTTCCCAGCCTGATGTCCTCCAGATGTTGTTGGACTACAACGCCCATCAGCCCCAGCCTGCATGCTCAATGGTTAGGGATGATGGCACTTGTAATCCAGCAACATCTGTCAGCAATCTGTTTGAAGAAGGCCGCTTTAACAGGAGATATTGAATACTGAACCTGGAACTTGTGGCATGCAAAGCATAAGCTGCTGTAAAGTCACGGGATGTTTTCTCAGTAGCTCTGCCATGGATATGATCGGTTGCCAATAAAGTAAATCACTTTAGAAGAGTAAGGAACATGCCACCCCAAAGTAGTTTGGAAATTTTTCAGCTCTGAGAATTTCTCCATTAATATACTCACAGACAGATGTTTTGTTTTTATATGAAGTGATATGAAAACAATATGAAAACATTAATAGCAGTAGCAATTAAAAACAATATGAAAACATTAATAGCAATATCTGCTAAATGCCCTAAGTAGGTATAGCAGCAAAATGAAACACAAATTGATTGTTTTTGCAATTTTCATAATGGCCAAGCCATTTTTAAGGAACCATTTAACTGAATAATTGAATAATTGTCAAATATGAATAATACAGAATAAGTGAGATATTCCTACCAGGTGCAATTTGGCATACAAAAGGTTCAGGAATACATTATATAATTTATATTAATTACATGGAATTAAATAGGATTAATTATTAGCTGTGACCCTCTGGCTCTTGGTAGATTACCAACTGTTCTAGAGCTATACTATGCAGAATGAATCACACCCCACCAAACTGTTCTTGCTACAGGTGCCATACCGATAAATGTCTGCTGGTGTTTTGATGCTGGGCAGTTCTGTAGCTGAGTGCCCATTGCCATTGCTATTCTTTCGCTTGCGTTTTGCCTCTTCTTTCTTCTCACTGAATTTCAAAGTAGTATTTTTTCCTGTGTTTATTCGTACCTGAGGCGGAAATAAACATTAGTCATAAATAATCAGACTTTAATCAAGCAAAGACAGCAAAATATCATTCTTTAATCAGCTGAACAAACAAAATATTAAGGTCTATGGCACCCCCCTATACATGGGTGGTTTTGGCTGCAATGCTAAACTGTGGTTTGGTGTTGCCTGCATAAGCCTTGGGCTTGTTTGCTCCTACCCATCCACTCCTCTTTGGCATAGCTGTGAGAGGTTAGAAGCTTCTGATTCTGTTTTCAGCTAACAGTGGTTTGTTATGTGTGGACCCAGAAGTGCGGTTAGTCTTTTGGTTAACCACAATTTGTCGTGGGTAACTTCAAACAAGCCAATTTCAAACCATTGTTTCTGAAGCTGGCTTGTTTAAACTAACCATACTTACATTTAACCACACTTCCGGGTTTGGATGACACAGCAGGCTGTAGTACACCACAAGATAGCAAAATCTAGACACAACCCTGAGCACCCTTGATTTAAGGTGACCTGAGGTGCACCGCTAGCCATAAGGAAATCCACTGTGACAGTGAAAAATCTAAATAAATTTCAAAACACTAATTCTATTCAGGGCTATAACTTAAACCAAATTTAAACAAAATTGTTGTTCATCAGCTATGAGAGAAAGCAGCAAAAGGTTAACTCTTCTTCTCAGTCAGAAGGCTGGGGCAGAAAACCTGATGTCCTAACAGGAGAGGCAACTCTTCTCATTTCACTTTCTGCCTCCAATTTAAATCTGGGAACAAAGCCAGCCTTTTAAAGAACAGCTCCAATATACCTTCCCCAACTCTCCTTAATTATCATATATGGAGTAGGAAGGAAACATTAGACCAGAGGAAACCTCCTCAGCACTGATCTGTTCTCGTCTCAGCAATATGGGAGGAAGAGAGGAGAGTGTCCAGGGTTCTTGAGATATACCAATGCAAATCTGCAGAGGTTTAGAGAAGAGTTGTAGCACCAACAAAATTTTTCTCGGGCATGGGGATAGCCTATGAGTGATGGGATCCTGCCTCCACCAACACTGAGGGCAAACTGTTCTATCCTGAACTCTTTATGTGGATAAGTTAGGCTAACATCTCCAAAGAAAAGGTGGAGTAATGGGATTTCTTCAGTCTTTTAGCTCACCCTGGAGTTTACATTCTAGATGCCAAAGCAATAAACACCATTACCATCACACTCCATCAACATCCAATCAAACCAGGTCCTAGGTGTACCTAGGTGTCCTTCTGACTACTCTTTCCAATGACCTGAACATGGTAGGGAACCTCTTCAGATAGAAAGCAAAGTTTGCCTTATCTTTTAAATGAAGAGGCATAATCCCATTTCTTGCCCTCAAAGCCTCCTGAGCAGAAAGGACATTCCTGGTTAAGTCCTGGTTAAGTCCATTCCCCATTTTACCTAAAGCCAACAAGATTTTAAGCAGTTTTGGGTAGCATGTAGATTTTAATACCATATTCTTTTCACATGTGATCTTTTTAAGTTTGAAGGCAAAGAGTTTAGATTAGAAATGCAAAAGCCCCCCTTTTACCTAATCATTTCATGAGAATACAACATTAGGTAGAACCCTAAATAAGCCTGGTCTCTCGACATGTAAAAGCAGCAGCATATTACGCAGGAAAAGCATTACAAACTGATAACAATCTCCATAATATGAATTCAACAATCCTTGCAATACAAACCCTTTTAGGTTCCACAGTATGAGAGAAATATATTGTCGGTACGGCGTGCTCAGCAATGGCTGAATCATCCTCATCATCATCACTGCAATAATGATTTGGGCCATTAAGCTGATCTCGGAACACTTCTGAGTTGGTTACTTTTTTCTGGAAGTTGCCCTGAGTATTAGGTTCTTCCCTTCTATCGGCCATATTCACATCTGTCTTTTTTTCTTCTCTCTCTTCTTCAGAGGAGGAAGTGTCTTCTCCATTTGCCTCAACAGCATCAGAGACCCTAGAGTGGGGATGGGGAAGGATGAAATTCAGTTCCAGTTCAAAGCCATAAAATAAGCATTTAGCTGATGTTTGGATATTTTTAGGGCTTTCCCTTCTTTTGCAAGATATGGACAACTATCTTATTTTTACAAATAACACCAAAGAGTAGCACATGCACCAGAGGCACACTTGGTTTTTACTGGAAACTGGACTTTTAGTGTTGCAGCACTGATCCTCTATAATCAGTTAGAAGCTGAAATTTGACAAGTAGACTGGACTTAACTGTCAGGGGTCCTTTACCTTTACCTTTTTTTAGCTTGTTACTTATGCAGATACTAAAGACTTTTTTCTTTTCTTTTTTGGCTTAAGATAGCGTTCCCTGAAGCATGACCGAGTCTTTTTATGGAATATTAACTGTACAATTGTAGAAATGGTTTTATTGTTTTAGACTTTCTATATTTTGCATTATCTCTCATTTTATCTTATTATACACTGCTTCAGTAGGTTCTGGCTGTGAAACGGTTTATAAATCTGCAAAATAGAGCAAATAAACAAATAATACCCAGTTTCCTGTTTACCATGTTGGCCAACCAGATGCCTCTGGGACAGTCACAAGCAGTACATGGAGGCAACAGTTCTCTCTTGTTGCTCCCCTGCTTACTCTACTAAAATGAAGAGGCTTCACATAGCCACTAACAGACTTGCTATGATTTCTAATTATGATTTCTAATAGTATGCTCTGCTGCTGTGGTGAACAATGGGAACGTACATGCCATTATTTCCAGTGTCACCAATTGTTCCTATGTACCAAGAAACCACCAAAAACTTCCAATTATTAGCTTGAGGGGAAATCTCATGAGGTTTTATTACAATCGAGCAGTATACAAATTTTGCTAAGTAAATGTTAAGTAAAATTACTGAAGGTTTTTTAAAAGTTTGCCCCCAAAAAAACCTACCTACTCCACATATATTTTGGCACTCCCCCCCCCACAAGTTTCTTCTTATTACTTTCTAATACAAGTTAAATCCAGCTACCTGATGGTTCTGGAACTTTGGCTGCTGCGTGATCCAATCTCATCCTCAAGACTCATCTCAACTCTTTTATGGCACAGCGCTTTGAATTTATTTGACTGTGCTTTAAGTACAACTAAGCAAATCTTGTTTTCTTTTAGAAAGTTGTTGAAAACTCAATCCTGGAATTCCAGTATGGTTAAAGGCTCTACCTGCACTACTATGTTATAACAGTTTACTTGCCCTGAACGGTCATTCCTCTCTCCCTATAAAGAATCACGGGAATTGTTTGGTGAGAAACTTTAGGAGTGACCATGGCTCAGTGGCAGAATATACACTTTGCACACAGAAGGCCCCTGGTTAAATCCTTAGCAACTCCATTTAAAAGGATTTAGTAGCAAGAGATGGGAGAGAATTCCGTATGACCCCCTGGAGAGGCATTTTCAATCTGAGTAGACAATACTGTGGTAACTGGATACATAATGTGACCTGGTATAACAGAGCTTCCTATATTCTCTATGTTCTCAGTGTCCTCCGCTTCACAAAATTACAAATCCCATGGTTCCCTCGGCAGAATGAATTACTGTAAAACTAATTTAAGTCTATGGTGAAAATATGTGTCAGCCAGAAGATTCTGCACTTACTACTTAAATGATTACATTCTGCTGTCATTAAAATTGGGGTGGGGGAGCAGGAAGTAAAGGGGGTGGAGAAAAAGTTTAATGCCCAACACTTGGGTTTAATGCCCAACTCCTTGGGAACTTCATTTGGGTGCTCCAAATGCTGATGTTCAATCTCTTGTTATATTGTCTCTACTCTCCTTCTGCTGTAGCAGGAAAGTGGAGGCAGTATAACATTGCATTTTGTTCTCCTACCATTTTGCTGCCTGCTCCCCCTTCCCCAATTTTCCTGGGATTTCCCTTTTTCGCTATCAAAGTGACTAAAATGAGTAAATACAGTGGTGCCTCGCAAGACGAAATTAATCCGTTCCGCGAGTCTCTTCGTCTAGCGGTTTTTTCGTCTTGCGAAGCAACCCTATTAGCGGCTTAGCGCTATTAGCGGTTTAGTGGGTATTAAAGGCTTAGCGGCTTAGCGGCTAAAAGGCTATTAGCAGCTTAGAAAAAGGGGGAGGGGAAAAATCGCAAGACTCGCAAGACTTTTTCGTTTTGCGAAGCAAGCCCATAGGGAAATTCGTCTTGCAAAGCGCATCGAAAAACGGAAAACCCTTTCATCTAGCGGGTTTTTCGTCTTGCGAGGCATTCGTCTTGCGGGGTACCACTGTATATATTTCTGTTTATGCACCTCAGTACCCAAGCCAAATCTACTGTATTTGCTGGTCAATTTGTTTTTATTTAAGCAGCAACCTCATCCTGTAACAAAGGAAGATTACAGAAGTTCAAGTTTTCCAGATGAAGAAAAGAACTTTGAAACTTCCTATTTGCTGTGATTGGAAATGGAAACTGTTGCAGAAGCAGAAAGTAATGAGACCGTGGGTATAATAATCACAGAATGTCAGATATACAAAATGCAACACTGCATAAGGGATTGCAATGCACTATAAATTTGGGTCAGGCTTTGTTCACCAAAAAGGGAAGACCAGGAAGAGTGTTTCTAAGTGCTAAGCAGAATTCTGTAGCCAGTCCTAGACTCGGAGAGAATTTCAATGCATGAGATAGTTTTCAAAACATGCATGTTTGACAACAATGGAAACACAAATCACCAATGTCTTTCCCTGTTTGAGAACCCAGACTTGATTAAGTGGGAAAATTTGACTCAATAAATATCCAAGCTTCAGTCCTACAAATTCTCTCTTCTTTTGAACAGAATGCTCCAACCAACAACTGTTAAGATACCTGTCGAGTTCACCAAGTATCTCTTCTTGTCTCTCTAGTTCATCTAGTCTGGCCCAAAAGTCTTCCTCTGATTTCAAGTCCTCACTGGATTTTTCGCCAGTTCCATTTTCTTGAAGATTTGCCTCAAAAGCAAATGTTTTTGGTTTAGAATGAGGTTTGTGAGCAATTCTGTGTTTTCCTGTGTAATAAACAAAGCAAGAGATTTTTTAAAAAATTATATTACCATCATAATGCAAAGGAAAGGAAGCGAAAAGGCAATTGTAATGAAGGACTTTGGACGAAAACCATTAAAAAAATGTTTCAAATTACTACTAAAGTTTTAAGTAGCACCAATGAACTATATAATCGTCCCATGGCAAAAAGTACCTGATGTTTATCCAAATGCCAAAATACATGCCACCGCCCCCCCAAAAAACCAGGAAAACAGCATTTTTGGGATA